>NC_091928.1:20400878-20656946 GCF_041260155.1 Ptychodera flava | reverse complement strand
TTGATAAAATATGCTTAAAGGAAACCTAAGTCCAGCGACATTGACCGTTTATCCCTTCCCAAGTCACCCTTGAATAAAATGCAGCTCAAATTTGCAACATAATTGCACGCGCCGACGACTACGGAGCGACGAAAAGGGACATTGAAGTAGACACATTTATGGAAATGAGCTCGGAATTCCATGGGCGCGAAAGGGCTCATGGGAGGAGCGTGCGTGACGTCATCGGCGATACACGAACGTGTGTAGCAGCCTACCAAAGCATTGGAGTCTATGACTGCAGCAGTGCAGTTCTGCACGTTACGACTCTTTAATGCTCAGTAGCATGAAAAATGATTAACTGTTGTTCAGTTGAGTGCAAAAATCACTCAAGGAAGAACAAACTGAGTCAGCTTTTATCGTCGTCCCACAGAACAGCTTTTTCGAAGACAGTGGCTAAAAGAAAGTCGGGCGAGTTTAAAATCTTTAAAAGATAAAAAGTTATGTTCTACTTCTTTCATGATGATTGTTTTATAAGGGATTTCGGGATTCTGATACCGATACAAGACTATACTACACAATGCGGTTCGTATCTTGACATGCTGAGTCAGCCTACTATCGCTGGTTTTAACCAGATAAATATTAATTGGCGATTTCGGGACTCTAAAATCCGAAGACGGAAACTACACAAAGCGTCTCTTATCTCGACAGCCCGGGTCTGCGAAATCGCCGATATATACCCAATAAATATAGGCAATTTCGGGACTATCCTGGTAATATTGATATAACAAGATATACTGGAATGACTTCTCGCCTATTGTGTCTCGGCACGGCGGGTCTGACAAATCGCCGGTATTATATTTACCCGATAAATATCTGCTAATGCAGACGATTCAGTGTGACAGTTTCGGACGACCTCGGTTTCGAACATTTAATGACATGCTGTTCGTTGTACTCACTTCGCTCTGTATTGATAGTGTTTTACAAGTCATGTGACAGCATATTAAGTCAAGTGACGCTGTTGTCCTGTTTCGGATATTTTTTCAGTAGAAGCTATTTCGGGCTACAAACTTAGCCACACCGTTCGATACAAGGTGTCGAACGCAACACACAGAGACAGCCCATGTCGATATTTAAGCGCCATACACGTCGAAATAAACTTATAGTTGCGTCGTCCATGGATTAGACGTAACTAATTTATCACATATTTTTACAAACAGTTTTCTAAATACATCGAAATTGAAAATCGGGGTTTGAAGTTTCAAAATATCAATATTTAGCCCCTATAATCACATTCGAAATACGACGTCCGATTACTGCGATAGCAGTCCAATTACTACGCACTCAACATGGGGTCAACAATTTGGCAACTTTGACCCCCTGAATAACACTTCCGTCCTGTTAACAGTTTGAGGATAAGCACAATAAAGTTTCGAAGGATATGGTAATAAGATTTCGCAGTGCTCGTCATTTATGAAACGGCTTTGAGCGAAATCTCACTACCCTGTCCGAAAACTGTCACTAGATTTACTTGCACTGTGTGGTGTCGGCACGCCGGGTCTGCGAAATAAGATATTTATCCGATAAATATCGGCGACTTAGGACTTTAACTCTGATACTAGACGATACTTTGTCACATTGAGGGTAAATGTCCGATGTATATCGGAGATTTCACCACCTAACAGATCCGACTACCTCTGTCCGACTCTAAGTTAAAAATAGCATCCATGGCCGGTAGTCAAGAATACTGTATGTTTTACATTATTAGATTTATTCATGCACGAAATACATGTTTTACATGCAAAGCATTTGTTCATTAAATGTCCACACGAACTGTCGGGACTTCGTCGAGAGGGCCGATTGGATATCACCGTGAGTTTGGGAGGCCTTGCACGAATTACATTCTGTACAGGTAATATTTTACTTGGCGATCGATCGGGACTTGAACAGAGGACATATCGGACATCATCGGGAGTTTTGGCTGGTCTTGTATGAAATACATTCTTTACAACAATAGACGATACTGTTTTTTTTAAATAGCGGGCAAATATCCACTATATCGGAGATTTCATCACTTTGTAGATCTGAGTAAGCCCGACTTCCTAAGTTCGAAACGAACTTCGAAAAATAGACGACACTATAGATTTGTCGAATCGCGAATAAATATTTTCCGATACATATCGGAGATTCGCAACCTTAAAGATCTGGCCAAGCTCGACTTACATGGTAACACCATGGACCCTCGAGGGTCTATGGTAACACATACAATCAGTCAATCCTTCCGTATCATTCATGAACCAAAAATTAATTTTAAGCGACTGGTAAAGAAAAACTATGTTTTAGAAACGTAGCGTTGAAGGATCGCAGGGTCACTCAGTCTCTCCAATTCAGTTCGGGGTCTGTACAAGCACAGTGACTCCCTTCGTGGAATCATACACAAAACGCAAACAACCAAATATGAACGATGTGTGGAGATGCTTTCATGATATCTTGGTTCAAATTAGTATGGTTTGATTTCAGTCGGGGAAAATTAATACTCGATGTCAAAAATATCGCTGTCCGAACTCTCCATAGTCGTCTTACAAACGCGCTGAACTGTTTACAGAACTCCTTCAGCTGCAAGCTACAATCGTCTGTATCGCCGATGACGTCACGCACGCTCCTCCCATGAGCCCTTTCGCGCCCATGGAATTCCGAGCTCATTTCCATAAATGTCGTCTACTTCAATTCTCTTTTCGTCGCTCCGTAGTTGTCGGCGCGTGCAATTATGTTGCAAATTTGAGCTGCATTTTATTCAAGGGTGATTTTGGAAGGGATAAACGGTCAATGTCGCTGGACTTAGGTTTCCCTTTAATAGTACCTGTACATGTAGTTCATGTACATGCTATCTCACATACAAAGGTAGAATGTGCCTTAGTGACTCTCAAACTATTGCAATTCTCTTCTTGACTACCAAGAGGCTAATTTTAAAGCCCTTGGTGTAAGAAAAATTTTCACAATCTTAGTTTTCTGAAAATCATACATTTTATTTTTTTCTAGAAAGTTATCTAACGCAAGGATGACGGCCTTTTTGGAATTTCAGATATCAGTAATTTTAAGTAATTTGTTTCTCAAGTACCAAACTTTGCACAGTGACCCCTGATATTTATTCTTGATTTGCCGAGAGTAAGGTTGAAAGTTTCAATGAGGAACATTTTGAGGTGCATAGTACCCTAACCCTTTAACCCCAGTTCCCTGTATACAGGTCCAACTTTACCATCGAAAACAATGGATTTGGGACAAACCATGGTGGTGAAAGGGTTAAATGGACAATTCATGCTTTCGAAATGCATATTGCTAGAACAGAGACACAATATTTGAATATGCCTTGCTTTCCGAAGGATCAACATCAAACCCAAAAATCAAGTGTGAGATACAGAATGATAAATCTATGAACACCATACTTTGAAATGAATGACATTGTTTCACTCTGTGTTTCATTTGCAGATGATAAGGATAACAAGACTGTGGAAAAGGAAGATGGCTGGACGGAAGTCACGTCATCAAAACACAAGTACCGGTATGGTTTTAGTAACACCATAAAGCACTCCTTCAACTTGAAATCTGCATACACACACCGTACTGCTGATAATCAGTATGAAGTCTCTAGATAGCATAAGAGAACAAACTGTACCATGGATTACATCTTCTACTCAGTAACTGGCAATATTGGAGATGACCACAACCGCAACTACTCAAGACATCATCAGCATCGATGTGAAGGAAAGCTGAAACTTCTTGCCAGACTTTCATTGTTGTCAGATTCTGAAGCAACTCTGATGGGTGGTCTGCCAAACAGGAACAACTCATCAGATCACTTCTCATTACTTGCAGAATTTCTATTGGTAAAGGACTATCGGTAGAAAGGACACTTTGCAAAGATAAAAATACATATAACTATTTGTTGGTATATTTTCTTATAATCCCTCCATGCTAGGGATGTATGCAATAGTATCTACAGATTGAAGACATGGTACTGTGATATTGCGCAAGTTTAGCAGTGAACAACAACTGCCATTGTAGATTGTACATAACAAACACACAGCAATGTTGTGGACATGAAAGAACGCCAATGACTTTCCTTCCTGTGAAGGTTTTAGATCGACAAAGTCACTTCACTGAAAGAGCTCCTGCAGAACTTTAAAGCTCAATTTGCTGATTGTTTTGAAAGTTGATCTACATTTCATTGTTTGTGTTCTGTCTGCAAAATACAGTGTCTTGTGCTATTTCTCAAGTCATATCACTGTTTTTGTTAAGGGCGGTAAGCAGGTCAATGTTACCGGGGGTCCCCTTGGTATATCAATGCAATCAGATGTAGGGACAGCAGCAGTGTTACCGGGGTTCCAAAATCATTTAGCAGTGTTCCCCTTGGTATATCAGTGCAGTCATATAGGAGTTAGCAGAAATGTTACCAGTGTTCCCGAACTATTTACCAGTGTTCCCCAACCTTAGCAAAAACACTGTGTCAAGAAATCAAGTGTTCAGCTTGACAACAAAGCCGGTATGTGTGTTATGTCAGATAGTTTTGTTTACAATTGAAGTTTAGTGTAGACCAGAATTAATTTGTCAGCAATAACACTGTGTATTGTAAGCAATGCATTGTGGTGGCAAAGTTTATTCTTTGTATTTCAATGCACTTTAGAATGAAGAATAGGAAAGCATATTTATTTTATGGAACAAAATGAAATATTATCAAACATAAAAACTCTTGTCCCTGTCAGTCGTAACACTGCATAAATATCAATTTTAGATCAACAGTTCTCTGAACACTCATTGAACCCTTTTGGTCTGTACCTGTCTTTAGTTTTGTCAGTTATGGTTTTCTGAGAAACTGCAAGTACATGTATCATTTGACCCTTTGAGCGCCAAAGTCAACTTTTGTCACCTGTACAAAATATACCCCAGTCAATTTTTTCAGATTTTTGCCAACATTTTGATTAAAAACTGTAGCCAATGAAAAATATGATGTCCATTTTGTTCAAAATTATCAAAAAAATTACAGGAAAATTCATAAAATATGGTAAAATGTTACACTAAAATTTTGGTGGGAAAAAATATGACACTCAAAGGGTTAAGGGAAATGTCACTGGTTTTGGCTGTTTGTATATCCCTCATCACTATCACCGACGTGACTTGTCAAATGAAAACAGTGAACCTGACAGGTGTACATGTGATGTACTGGTAGATGTCATCACATGAGTGGTGAAGAAATTTTTGACAGTGTTCAAATCATGTGGATTACTGCATGCCTTGACAGAGAATGGCAATGATGCTTGTTGAGTTCTTGTCATGTCAGTGAGAGTTGCAACAGGACGATGTACTCTGGTGAAATGGAAACACTTTGTTTTGTTAATTTTCTACCTTTGAAGGAGTCATAACTGCTTAGACAAATGTCATATCAGTGCAGTTGAAATATTGAATACATACCATAGATATTCCCATTGTTTTACAGAAATCACAACGTATATGCTGTATGTTTTCTGTTACCGACACCAGACATGATGAATATAATTTATCATTACAGGTCAGCAATAGGTTTCAAACCTGTCCAGCCCAGCATTAGTGAGGTATTTGTTGTGTATTGAATTTCTCAGAGGGCAAGATGCATGGTTAGAGAGGACCCTGATCCAAGGTATCAATAGGTGTGAAATATTTAATAAAGAACAAATCAGCAAATAAGGAATCGGACAATACAAAATCTATCAGCAATGCTAAATTGTATGTTGGGAATTGAAATTACATGACTGAAATAGCTGTGAAGTTACTTAAATTCATAGTTTTTCCCTGTCAAACCAAGGAAAAATAACTTCCATTGATGTCATATTGTATTTAAGATTTCTTAAGGAAGTCCTATTAATTTAAGGCAATACCGCTGTACAGAGATTTCCAGTGGTATGTATTCAAGGGCATTGACAAATTTCCAATCAAATCAAACACTATATTGATATTGTATGTTTTGGTGCTCATAGTATTGGATAAGCCAGCGGGCATCAACATTATTGCATGCCAGTAGATGTCCATGAAAGCTTGACTTTCTGTGATAGACTTATCAGCTAGGGTTAGACAGCCCTTCATGTGTATATACGGTAACTTGAGAGTGATGTGACGTACTGGTATGTGGCAGTGGAAGTTCATGTAATCAAGGGCAGGCATTGTCAAAACATATACCAGTACTCTAAATGGGTATCAATGTTTTGATATTGGCTGAAGTTATGTGGGTTGAAAGGATAAGGCATTGTTTGTTTTTATGAAATGTGCGAATCTTTAAGGAGTTATTATCTGCATTGAATAAATTGATTCAATGAAAGGATAGAGTCTTGATTTGTTTATTTTTTCATTTCAAATTTGGGAACTTTCTAATTACAGTGCATTTGAAAAGCAACCATTTTGTTTTGACAGAGCCATCCAAAATTTCCAGAGATTTCCTTTGTCATCTCTTGTAAAAACATCAGAAACACATTTGAAAATCCCATGTTTCCAAATTACAGCATATTTGATGTGATTTTCTGTCATTAAAAGGAAAGTTTTGTTTTGTTTCATCTTACTTCAAACAATTTGAAAACTAAATCTTTCTCATTTGTCTAGCTGAACTTTCAGAAGAAAACAGTGCCGGTCACCTTTGCTCTAGTAATAACTAGGATGTCCCTGACGGCAAATCACGGCACCTGAGTAAATCTTTTCAGGTCGAGTTGTTGACAATCACGTTAAACTCAAGGTATCTAGAAGATCATTGTAACACACTGCGGTGACATCATCGGTAATGTTGCCAGTAGATTTTGTTCAATGTATGCTCAGATAAAACAACGTTTCAATGCCAGATTGTTGTGTAGAGATTTTCTCAGGGTGGCGAGACAACACTGGTCGGAGAAGATCAAGGTGTTGATATGCTTGAAATATTTGCATGAGAGCATAGTATTGAATCCTTTGTTTTCCCATTTTTATGCATCCAGCGAGGCAAATCAACATATGGCTTGTGCACTGTCACTATGAAATCAATAAAAATCATGTTTATGAATGTCTGGGTGAGACATGTCTGAAATTTATGATTTAGAAGTCTTCAAGTCAGATATGATTGACTTTGCTGGTTTTAAATCATGATCTTACTTCAGATGTAGGTTCACGTTTTAGTCAACTTGACTTGATAGCTGCAGATGAACCTGGCAGTTAAAGGAATATGTTATGAATGATTATTCTGTCAGCTTCCACAGTAAGTGAGGCTACCCACAATTCTCCATGATCCGTACACACGGAGATCACTCACTGAACTGAAGCAAATTTCTTCTGTACACAGAACAGCTCGATCCATATTTCAAAATTCTGACAACATAGTTTTGATAATCATAATTTTCTGATTTCTCACTGTGAATAATGAGAAGATAAACCCCCTTTCTGCGGAGGAGATAGCAATTTTGTAGTTTTGTTGACATAGATTTTTGACAGCCATACACAATATTTTCAAGGGAAACTAAGGGAATAAGTTGCATCTGTGTTGGCAAAAGAAAGGGTATTGATTTTTTTTAATGTTCGTGAAAAAGGGAAATTTGCATGTCTGACAGGTGGTATGATGTGACCATCTTAGTTGCTGATAACTTTACCTTGACAAGTGTACAATTTTTAGCACCTCCAAACATCGACTTCTTATTTAATTTACTCTTGAATTTTAAACATAATCAATAACTTTGGAACATAGTTTTAACAAATAATCCTGAAATTGAATTCTAAGTTTCAAATTGTTCAGAAACTGATAAAATTGAAGAAGCTTTTAGCAAATATAATGTCTGAGTGCACAAATCAAGGGGACTTGTGAGTATATAGCCTCACTTACTGTGGCTTCCATCACAATATTACCATTCTCATAAAGGATGTCAAAAGCAGTATGACCATACTTTAAGAGTGCAACAAGTCTGTGTAATCAAAATTTCGCTCTTTGAAGAGATCTTAAACATTCATGATTTTAGATTTTAGGGCCTTGACATTGGAGTGTGGTGATGATGTGAAAATTTTAGCTCACAATTACATGTAGTATATTTATATATACAGCAAAGAGCTTATAGGTAAGTCGGTGGCGTCTGTATGTTTACGTACATATTGTTTTCACCGTGTTCTGAAAAAAACTTTTGTTCTTGGTTGGCATTTATTTGTAAGTCTCAGGCATATGGTTGATTACAAGTGCATGTGTGTGCTAGAGATTTGATTTTAGAATTTCACTAAAAAATGTTGATTCTCTATACATTGTAGTCTGTGAGGAAACTATGAATAATTTTTTTCACAATACAAAACCCGCAAAATCTGTGCTTTTTTACATGTTTGACAATTGATATAGAGACGGTTACGTAACCACTGTAGTGTTGGTTCCACGGCATATCTATCTCCAGAACTTTTACCTATATCTACGTCAAAAGGGTCAATGACGTTCTACAAGTCTTGTTAGAAGTTGTTAATTAAGAAAATCATCACTATGGATGCAGGAATTGCAATTTGGCTTGCAAGAATTGGTACTTTTTGTCATCCAAAATCCTGGAGGGCAGTCGAAAAGGTGTAGTGTCAATCTTCCAAGTGTCAGGTCTGCGATTTTTGTTTTAGGTTTTGGAATGTTTTTTTATGATGCGACAATTATTTGACCGAAAATTGATCCCTTGTCTAACACCTTTCAAAGTATGTAACATAAAAAGTAGGACAGATTTTCTGCAGAGGCTTAACTACTTGTCTTTGAACCTTAAGTGTTTAAATTTTTTCTTACTTTTTTTAACCACTAATACCCGGCTACTTTCGGAATTTGAGTGACGTAAAATAATTTACTTTCTCTTGCCTTATCTCTTTCTGTCACACTTTGGTCTCCCTGTGTCTTCCTGTCAGACTCTATCCGTCTGTTTGTTTGGCTGTATCTCTCCTTTCCCCTCTCTTTGAGCACATTGGTTTAATAATAGTATTCAAATATTTCTTTAACGCGCCCCCTAAAATACTTTTTACTTCTCGAACTTTATGTTTGTTCGACGTGAAGACAAAGCTATCCATTAATTGGATTTTTACGTACAACCAATGGTTTTCGAACAAATTATGGGATATGCTGGCCCAAAGTATCCGAATAGATTTACCAATCAGAAGTTTGGAGGCCATTCGGCTATACTTGGTCTGACTCGTCGGTTTCAAGGTCGTGTAAGTTCATACCGCATTCTTTACAGCGATTTGGATTATTTAAATCTCTTATAATAAGCATCACGAGCTCAAAATAACTGATAAGTCGCTTATTGTAATGACACCTACGGAAATTTCGGAATTTTATGATAATATTAGAAAAGGGGCAAAATCAACTGTATCCCGACTGCATATCAAGCATCCCTACACACAATGCCGGATTTTGACCGAGACATTCTTTCGCTCGGTAGATTTGATGTTACTTCACGGCATCTGATATCATACATAGTGACCGATAAAGATTAAACATGGACAAATACAATGGTAAAGAAGTTAATATCCCGTCAGATATCAACCTATAATCACCTTGACATCGTCACATCTTGCCTTACATTTATCATCTTGCTCCAGATGTTTAATGTTTTGTTTTATTTCATGTAAAGAATCTATATCTTTAGCATTATACCGTAGTAGTCGGTACTAGGTTAACATGACCCGACTTCAGTTGAAAATGGGTCAAAACAGGAATTGCATATTACTTTCTGGGCTAAAACCCACAAACAGGCGACTTTTGATTGTAATTTCTCTGAAATTGTCTGAGGGCGCTTTTCAAAGCAGTGCCCCCTGGGATGGGACTTAGAGGAGCGTTCATGCATTCTCTGTTGCTGGTCATCGACCCACAGACATGAAAATTAAGAAAATACGGACCGCATAAAACCTTATACGCACGAGGTAAAATAAAATTTTGCCCGATAAATTCTAGGATTACCATTAACTTTGGATGAGGTGGTCATCTGAATGGATAAGCAATTTTTTTTTGCTTTTCAAGATTTGACATACAAATTAATTCTCTGCAAGTGAATATTTTTGATAATTTATCAGGGCTGAAAGCATTTTCTAACATCTTCACTCCCCAGATTTTTTCCGTTATTTAAATCACCCCTCTATCGATTTAATATTACATTGGTGGTCTGATTTAGAGTATAAAACGATAGATATTGAAAAATGCATGTCAACATTTTCTATGTAGCATTGGGGTGGGGGTGGGGTTAAGTCATGGCAAAATTTGCCTTCTCAAGAGGGCAGTTAAACTGGAGTTCAATGGGTTGCATCCTGCAGTCACTAAATTAGCATGTCAAAGTTCAAATGAAACAGCTGCCAAGCCTAGCAGCCACACTGGAACATACCAGAAAACAAATTGATACAATGAGCCAATCTGGAACAAAAGAATGGTGTGGTCTTTGAGTGACGACTTCTGACATAAGAATAGACAGATAAATGACTCCAAACATGTCAGTCCCACCAAGGACACGTCTGTGGAGACAGAAAATAAGACAAAACAGACACATTATATCGTTCATTGCATCTTTTGTTTTATTTCTTCCACACCATAAATTAAAATAAAAATTGTAATACTTCAATTATTCCGCATCCTTCAGGGAAACACACTTCACATAATTTCTCACAAAACAAAAATTTGAAAAAAGTATGAGCTCATACACAGAAAACAATGCTTTCTCCCCTCTATCGTACACCAAAGTTGCATGTGCCTGCAATATGAGTGGTTGGGTTTGTGGATATTACCGAGAAGAGAGGGGTGTACTTGATCAATATGGGAAATTAAGCAAAGATTGCCAGTTGAGAGAATTTTCAGTCGAAAATTACAAATATACAAGTATTTTTTTGTGTATCTAAGTTAAGCACTGCCAGAACTAATATCCCTCATTGTTGACAAATTTTGTTATTAGCAGAACACAAATTCAAATATCGTGAAAATCTGGATTTCTTTGTTTTTGGCAGAAAAGAATACATTTTTGACAGATAAAATGCTGAATAGTGTGACAATTTTACAATGGTATGAATATCACAATTGATACAGTGAAAGGAGGAAAATTATCCAGGTCTCGATTTGAACAAAACTCTGGAATTCACATCTCAAAATATTTCAGCAAAAATATAACTGCAGGTACTTCCTGCATTATACCAATCTTTCATCAATCAGCGAAAAATATTTCAAATTCTTTTACAAAAGAGTGAAGGAGCTGAAGCACTTTGTTTGCATATCGAATTTAGTGATGAATTCATTAAAATCATGTGACTGAGCTGTGACCAATGAGTTGGGCCAAAATTGACATATGTAAATCTTCTAAGGTCAACAGCTGAGCATGTGACAGGGTTTGACCAATCAAATGATCATTATCATAAATATGAATACACATCATTAGCATGTATGGTAATATAAAAAGTACATTACTGTTGTCAGTATGTAGTATATATATTTTGCGCTTCAAGTTTTTGATAGGAAGTGGAAAGAAATGAAGCTCCAGTCATTGTGGATCTGATAAAAAGTTGTTGAAAGTCGCTCATGGCACAGCTACTTGTACAGGAGATGGTTTGCTCCAGCAAAGCAATGACAGTAGAAACCAAGCAAAGTCAACCATTCTGCAAAACACAGCCCTTGTACTCTGGCTGTTAATCAGACATTCATCTGATACGGCAGCTGCTGAAAGAGATTCCACTACGTTGCAATAATGCCACTATTTGTCAAAGGACGAGTTTCTAAGAAGAAAATAAGTTTTGAAACCATTACATCTCAGCTTCCATTATCAACGTTCATGGCAATGATCTTAATTTAATTTTCAAAGTATTAGAGTCCTTGAAAAAAACTTTACACTTCAGGATAAAAAAATTTAATTTTCCGTGTAATTATGATTTGTATGTTGCCATAGCAACTAAGAAGTACAACAAATACTGTTAGCCTTCCTCTTGCACCATTAAATTGTCAAAATCCACACTTTTAAAACAATTATCTCAGTTCCGCAAAGCCTGCCCTGCCCGTTTCATAATTCCACTAACTGTACAATTTACATACCTCACCACTATAACCTCAAGAGACCCCCTTGCTATATGCATAGAGCTTGGTACCATGCACTGAAAATCTCAGTATCTTTCATTTCTCTGCCACTGCAAATATAGCTATTCTTGCATTCTTTGCACTCTGCTCATAATTTTCTTCCCAAGTCAAAATTAAATTTTGATGACCAAATAAGGACTGTTCAATAATTTCATCCTTTTTGATGAGTACACAATCTGGAGAGAGAGATGCAACAGATGGTTTATAGATCTGCTGGCACTGTCAAAAACTGCCTATGTTGTTTTGGCCTTTCATTTCGCCAGACAATTTGGTGATCATTTTCAGTGTCTCACTGGCTGAACAATCTCCAACGCACAGAAAACTCATGACTGGGCCTGTCTATGGCAGTTCCTTGCTTTACAAACATCAGGATTTATCAAGTATGCCCTTCTTGCTGTACCACTAACTGACACCTTTGGTCTGCGGAACTGAAAAGGCAAAAGCCACAATTGACAGCCTATGATTTACAAAAGTTAACCTTCAGAGGGACATTTGACAGGGAATCAACAATCTTCCAGAATTGATGATTGTGACTCTGAATTTTATGTTCATGAGAAAGTTTTGGAGTGCTACAATTTTTTAGACACTGCAGTGAAACTGACAGACACTAGCTAACAACAAGGCATCTATTGCATAATGCACACATCTCTCCACTTTGGACACGGTCGTGCTTCACGTTTTACGAGCCAAATTTGATCCAAAAAATGCTTTTCACTTTCCAACCACATTTCAAACTGCGTGAAGCGTGAACTTTGCACAGCTCATGAATGTTCGATACATGAACCTTGTTGTTTCCTTGGAAAGATAATGCCGTCAAATTACCTGAGCTGAAGGCTCCTACCTTAACCCTTTCACCGCAATGGTTTGGCCCAACCCATTGTTATCTATGGTAAGTGTGGATCTGTTCACATAAAAAGGGGTAGACAGGTTAAAGTGTGATGCAGCACCAAGCAAGCCTTTTAGTATCTGATGTTCGATTGAAAGTTTTCGTCTATTCTTGGTATCTTTTGAAACAGAGAATTTATACGGTTGGCATGTATGGGGTGTATTACAATATCCTTAGTGATCATTCAAATTGTTTAAGCAATGAATCACACCAGGCGACGGTATACGATGACATTTTGACCAGTTCACGACATATGTGCACAAGCGATAGCGAGAGCATATGTGGAGTGAACTGGTCAAAATCGAGTTGTCTACCAACTGCTGAGGTGGTTTATTGCTGTAAATTGAAATTTTGGTGTGAAACATCAAAGCGAGAATTTCTTTCTAGCTAAGAGCACGCACCTGTTCCAACTGTGCTATATCACGCATATAGCATGGTTATTTTCACGTCTCGACCAATCAGATAGCAGTATTTGCACCATCAATATACTGGTATGATACAATAATGAAATACAGCAGCATAGCTGAAGTCCAGATCATTGAAAGACTCATCAAGTTGAGGAAATATGCCGGTCAATATCAGCAGTGAGTTGGTGCCTACACGTGGCTTTGGCAGCATAAACCCCATTAACTACAATAAAAAGAGAAATTTGCACATCCCCATAACGTGAGAGGGAACAGCAACCATCCAATAACAGATGTTGCTAGGGTTGAACCATTCTTTACTGAAACTGGGACGATCTCTGTCCTTCTTTAAATTAGAAAAACAATTACAAAGTCTACCCAGAAATATAAAATAAAAACTACTGTCCGTCGGGTTATATTGTCCAATATAGATAGAAGCTAAATCTACAGTCGTTAAACTACTGAAATGTTTTAGGTCGCTGTCTATAGAGTCTACGAGAGTGAATCTTTGTGTCCGTGTGGGTTATGCTGGTGATTCGCACTGCTTCCAAACTGTATTTGATGCTGTTGTAGAAGATAACTAGTGTCTGAATGTGAGACCTGTAGAATGAGAAAGGACAAAAAATTTCATTCAGACCTGATGCTCAGTAAAGATCCATAGTTCATATTAACCCTTTGCATGCCAAAGTCAATTTTTGTCGCCTTTCTTAAATATAACCCAGACAATTTATTTTCAGATTTTTGGCCAAAAGTTTGATCAAAAACTGTAGCCTATGAAAAGCGCTGTTCTTTTGGTCCAAAATTATCAAAAGATTTACACAAAACTTCATCAAAATTAAACATGTTGCGCTAGAATTTTGGTTGGAAAAATTACAGCACTCAAAGGTTTAAAGGCTTCATTGGCTGTAACTTTTGATGAATTGTTCTGTACTTTTAGTCAGCGTATGAAGTACAGTTGCGTGTTCTATCTATTCAAACATAGACCCTAGAGAAAAACGGGAGAGGCAACTGCTGTGGTTTATTTGTGCGATCTATCTTGAAATATATTAAGTTTATTTGCCAAGCGGTCCCTGACAATAATACTTCGTACTTACATTTAATCTCATTAACGATCAAACTGACGTTGTGAATTATGTACACTTTGCTCTTGCATGGCATGTTCCGAGTAATGACACAGAGAATTTTGAGGGTTTTTTGATACCAGTCATGGTGAATGTTCTGGTAACGATGAAGATCACATTTTGGATTCTAGCCGAAGCCAACAGGAAAACACCAGACAATAAAAACAGTGTACATTTAGCCATAGATGCCACAGAAAACTCTTGCTAGTTATAGACATCTAAAGTTTATATTCCCTACCATAAAAATCTCCGATAACAACAAACATTTACAAGTTAGACAGGTCTAAACTTCCCAAGTCCTGCGAAACGAAAATCTGACCTTTATTTCATCTGTCACGCAAAATTTGACGAAAATCAGGGTATACAAAAAATGACTATTCCATAGGAGCTCAAGTACACGACCTCTAACATTTTGATACTGTTTTAGCCTACAGAAACACAAAATTTCGGATATGCTACACATGTCTACACCCGCAAAGTACTAGAAAATACATTTTTAACACTGAGTTTCGCTGTCAGGCGAAACCTTGCGATAAGTCGGGACTCAACAACAGTTGGTGGAGTCAGAAGCGGTAAGGTAGACAAGCATTTACACAAAGCTAACGCTGTCCTCGCAAATTTGGCCGTTCACAGTTTTCAAACAACAACATTTCAGTAGTTAACATACATACTTTACCGAATTATGGAGCACTCCTTGCACAGAAAATATTCCGACAGTTAAAAAACTGCAAAAACGAGGGAAAATTTGGAGATACACGGACGATCGCGGAATGTAAACAACTCTGCGATATCAACTGCTGTTAAGTCTGGAACTGCAGTGATATGTGTTTCGGATTTGTATTCAAAACTTTGTCACTTTACAGCAACATACTGACTCCCTGCAGACTTCTATTTGCATCGATTCTCGCTACTAATATGTAAAAAATACTTTAAAACCATTTTGACGAATTCTTCTCAAAATATTTGTAACACTTTTCTTTCTAAAAATGGACTTGCGGGTAATCCGAAATAACTTGGAACCCGAAAATATTATTACCGTACACCCGCATGCAGTGTCTATGAACCGGACGTTGTGCAATCGATCGGGTCCAGCTTCATTCCGTCCCCGACCCATAAACACATCTTAATTATTCCAAGAAGGATTGTACTATGCTAATCCAAAGTCCCTTTGATCTTTACCGCAGTTGCCTGTCCCGTTTTTCTCGAGGGTCTATGATTCAAACAATTCACGTTGAAATACCTAGTAATAGTATGCAACATGTCAATATAGCTTGTATGTCTTTGTTGACAACTGACTATCAATTAGGACTAGCATTTAAATATCAGGACAACGCTGTATCATTAGTATAATTAAAGTTTTGCTCAAGTAATGTAATTTTTGTGTCTTTGTGGGTCTAAGTTTTTGGAGTTTTCATGAAAAAACCTACAGTTTATTTGAAAAGGACTTTACCATTTACCTTTTCTGGCTACAAATCGTTGTTTACAAATTTTGTCAAATATCCTGAGAATGCCTGCATGCTTGTAGAATATTACATTTTAGTGGAAATTACAGAGTTGAAAGACAATTCTGCTTTGATCCTTGAATGGACACTCATATCACATGGAAACAATCAAGTAAACGTCAAACTTGCACGTGTGAAATTTTCAGTGTGTATTACAACTGCTTTCAAAATTTTGAAAGGAAGCAAAACAACAAATTTAATAATCCGTGCCTTGATGTTAGAAGTTGAAGAGATTTGTATCTGTTTCCGAAGAGCACCCTTCTATTAATGACATCTGCCATTTCCAAGGGTGCCCTTAAGGTAGAACGCACCTCGGGGACAGAAATTCGGGCCTTCAAATTTTGTCAATTTTCTTCTGACATACCACTTGTGGCGGCTCATTTTGAAGCTATTGGCGAAAGAAAAGTTTTCACCGTCTTAGTTTTTCGAAAATCGGAAATTTTATTTTTTCGCATAGAGTTAACACAGGGGTGGCGGCCATTTTGAATTTCAAATATCGAGAAATCGCAAATTATTTGTCTCTCTAGTACCAAAGTTTGCACGGTGACCCCTGATTTTTATTCTTGCTTTGGTAAGAGAATGGTTGAAAGTTTCGCTGAGGAAAGTTTAAGCAAAGTTTAAGTCTTTCACTTTCGAGGTGCATATTACCTTAAGGAAAAAAGCTGACTAGCATAACGGTATTTTTATTAACACTTTTATGGAGAACACTGAATATAGATTTCAAGATAAAGACACTGCTGTGAAAGACTTCATATTTTATCTTTGAGAGATACTTACTTCAAATATTGGGGCTCTAATAGGTGAACTAGGACTCTGGTTGTCTTCCGTGGCCATGACGCCACTTGAAAGTATAGTGGGACTGTTACCTGTGATGTAGACACAAATGTTAGTAAATATACTTTGATCTACAGTAGGGTCTATCCTAATCACTGGAGTAGTACTCCCGTGCACACTGTTGTATTGTTTTGAAGAGCCTACTCCTTCTAGAGACATTTTTCTGTAGACAGGTAGCCCCCCCCCCCCCCCACCTCAAAGTGCCAGGGCCAGTAGCTGTAACTTTTGATGATTTTTTTCATTATTTTGTTTTTAATGTCAACTACAGTTTCTTGTTCTACTCCCCAAAGCATGTTGAGATATACAGTATTTAGCTTATCAACTCAGCCTGTACATGTGTGGACTGCGTTGTTGTTGCTGACAAATGAATTCTTAGCAGGTCTGCCTAGAATTCAAATGTAAACAATAACAGTGCATTCTACATGTGTACTGGCTGCGTTGACAAGCTAGATAGTAGGTGTTCCAACACACTCTGGGAAAGAGAACAAGAACTTGTGACTGACATACAAAATAAAAATGGTGAAACATTATCAAGAGTTTCAGCTACTGGCCCTTGAAGCATGAACAAAATTTAAGCTACTCATTTCATTTGCACTACACAGATATCACACTGTCGAAATGATTTTACTTGCTGTTCTTGGGAAATTAACTCTCACACATTGAGTCTGAAAATCCAACTCAGAAACTGTGTGCAGGAAATAACTAATTCAAAATTAGTTAAAAATATTGGTCACCCAGCAAATGAAAAATAGGTGACAATCAATTGATAGACCTGGAATATAGGAATGTGCTGGTTATTTTTTTTCAAGTGTCATTTGTGAAAACAAATTAAAACAATTAACAGAAAATTGTGTCTAGGAATAACTACAGTACAAGCGTCTAGTTTGACACTTTGATGATGTTGAAAATGGAAGCATATATATATTCAAGATAATTTCCCTGACTTTGAGAACTTTACGCCAATGGTGGAGGGTGCTATGAAATTCACTGATTTTTAGAGAATTATCTGCCTTATTAAAACTGGCCAAAATTTCACCAGAATATTTGGACACACAACTGAAGACGTTGGCTTCACCATTGTAGGGTATCATGCACTGAACGCTTGGTAGAAGTTATCGCACAATCTCACTACATTGGTGATATCAATACAGAACACACCATTTTCCATGGTATGTTCATTTTTGACTTACCTAACTGTGTATTTGAATTTGCAGGACTTTGAAGCGGTGAAGTACCGAACGGATTTCTTGAAGAGCCATTTGCTAGACGTTGTTGTTCCGGAACAAAATCGCTACCTAGATTGGATAGTTGTTGAGTTAAACCTAACATCCCACCCTCTTTAACTTCCAGTATCACCCATATTATTTCTGTGGAAGAGAAGAGAGACGGTCAATTTACATAATACTATATAATTTGCATATTCTGTGGAGAAAATACATTCTTTTGTGTGATTATAAACATATGAATAAACTGAGACAGAATGCAGTCAATTACATAGGTATAATATAATTTGCATATTCTTTTGTTGTGAAAACACATTTTTCTGTGTGGTTATTTACATATGAATAGATTGAGACAGAATGCATCAATTTACATATCACTGTATAATTTTCATATTCTTTTGTTGTGAAAATGTATACTTTTTATGTGGTTATTTGACATAAGAACAGACTGCTCTAATAAGAAAGGGTTGTCAACGCATGAAAATTCCTTATGGACAACCCTGCATGCATACGATATATGATTGCAGATGCACCTTGTTTCTATTTTTTTGAAGCCTAAAAAGTTTACACGAACATTTTTCAAACACAGTCAAACCTGTTTCAAATGTGACATATGCCGAGTGGTCACCTGTTCATGACGGTCACTTTTGGGCAACTGAAATGGCTGTCATCCCTGTGTCAACTATTTGGGAAAATCAGATTTTCAATTTTCACAAAAATAGGACAATGACATGTTTATTTACTCCAGTCCAAGAGCTTCAAAACTAGCCAGCAGATGGGTTAAAATCAGAAAAGAGTGGTAAAAATATGAGAGTCAAAATATATGTCCCTTGGGCACATTCTGGGCTAATGTGCAGCACTGAATAAGCTGTTATCCAATTGGGTAGCTGAATCTTACCAATATAATTAAAACAATACAAATAGACTCCCTAAGTCGCTGTGAATAGTGACAATGGACCAATCAGAGAAAGAGCTTATTCAATGCTGCACATCAGCAGCACATTCTACCATCAATGAAGCATTACTTCAGGGCAGTACTTACCACCAAAATACTGTCCCGTCCTTGTCATCATCCTCCATTGTCCCTGGAAGATGCCACAAGATGGCGGACTCACCATGGCAACACTCACATCTGTCATGTGACCTGGCTCTAGATCTTCTACAGGTATGCTTTCATCTGCACCTAGTAGATATCCTTGTGTAAATCGTAAACAAACCCCGCACGGCCATTTCTCATCACCTACGCCAGAGATTAAACCAAAAAACGTAAAGAGTACGGTTTGTTTTCCTACTAACATTCAGAAACGAAAGCTGGGTTAGCATAATTGTTACAGCTGTAATGTCCGTAAATGCAATAACTCCCCATAATTAACCATGAATGTTATAATATGATAAACTTGCTCTGGAAATGATCAGAACAGACATGGTGTGTTTTTTCAAATTTATGGTTGATTTACATTACATTTATCAGCAGCAAATTCATGCATTGAAGCAAAATACTACATTTACAAAAATGTTGGGTTGACTCAAAAGAAATTTCAAGAAATTCCCAGATTGATTAAAAGAGTTCAGAAAGGTCAAAGGTTAGAGGGCACTCAAGCTGACAGTGACATGAGTACCAGAAATTTTAACACTCTAAAAAATTTCGAAATGTCTTCAAATATTTGTGCATTGTGAAATGACCACCTAACTCACGAAAAGACCGCGACTACAGTATTTCACTGCAGTAGTAGAATAGTGATAAGGTCCAATGGTCCTGACTGTGTTCATTTTCTTGTGCTAGGGTGCCTTTCACAATATAAAATATCACACCCACTAGGATAATATTGAATTGTAATACAGCCTGGAGCAAGTATTTTCAAATTGTTTTTACAACCCTGTCTTTTTCTATGGGAAAGCCAAGCCTTGCACTCAAAGAGCTGCTATGGGATTAGAAACCACTGGTCATTGGCTGCATCTTCATCCAGAGAATGGTGAACACTAATAAATATAACCTTTCTTCAAAGTCTTAGCAAAAAGACCAGGGTTTTTGTGACAGAACCTGGGAAATTAACAAGGATTCCCCTTATTAGAGGTTTCCTTCATGTCTCTAGGGTTTTCCTTGGAACATGAATACAAATGTATTGGGGGACAACAGGTTGGTTCTGTTTACAAACAATTAATTTTACTAATCAGCCATTGGCGTCGTCTACTCAGGGTCAGTATGTTTTGACTTCAGCGATATAGGAATAGCCCCACCTACAGTTCACTGCTGATGCAAATAATGCAACTGAAGGGAATTATTGTATCCAAAAATGAAGACAAGATGCAGTGATCTCCACAGCTTGGAAAATCAAGAGGCGTGGTCCATTCACATAACAATGAGTAATTTCACATTCTTTTGTGGTGAAAATATAAATTCTTTGTTTGGTTATTAACATATGGATAGATTGCTCTAAAAGTCCAGAGGAGTCATTCACCTCTCAGAACATCCCTTCTGGAGAACCTTGAGATGCATAATGTGCTTGCCTATATGTACTGTTCCCTTTGCTCTCATTCAATTGCTCAACGATATTCATTGTAGTTGTCGAGACAAAACAGAGAATTCAGAAGTCAATTACTTAAATTGTGAACTTCACGCATCATAGAACACGTGGTAATTAATGCTGCAGTATATAAATGGTCTCATGGAACCAACATCTCACTCATATAGGGGCCATGGATAATTAAAACATGCGCACGGTAAACGAAACTAAGTGCGTTTGTTCTCAACCCCCTCCTCCCTCTCCTAAACGAAAGTTTGGAAGTGCGAAAATCCAACCAAGCCTCATTCGGTACCTGCATCCAACAATCGGTGATTACGTCGCTATGAAATCACGCATACGCTACCGACCGCCCCTCCTCCTCCCCCCCCCCCATACCCCTCTAAAATCAATCTCTGTTCAGCGCCAACTCAACAATGACGCAACCAATAGAATGAAATGAAACAGTGTATCCAAAATGATTGTTACGTTATTTTACTCGTGCACTGATTCACATGTATGTCAAAAGAATGCTGGTGTAGCGCCGGTGCCGTACTGGCCTGGTACACGCCAAACAATGTAGCACAATATTTTGCGATACAGAAAAACGTGTAGCGAGATGTTGCAATAGGAAAACTTGTAGTGGGATTTTTGCACACGGTAATCGAAATACGGTACAGCCAAATCCCCTCCCCCTAGACGTTGCGCTTGCCGTGCAGGTGTTTTAATTATCCATGGCTCCATACACTCAAAAGATATTCTGGCTCTATAAAATTTCAACCTTGCTTACACCATAACTTACCTGAATTCCTTATTCTCCACGTTTTAATAAATCTTGTGTTTGGTGGGACCGACTCGCCTTCACCTATCGTAATATCTTGTACCAGTGACATAGAAGGGACTTTGTCTTTGGGACTTTCAAAATCATAATACGAACATATTGCTGCTTGAAGATTCCTGTAAGATGATGATTTAAACAAAGACGTTTGAGTAAAGAACATGCATTTGCAGAAGTACAACAGTATAAGGAACTTAGGAAACATAGAAATACCTTTGTATATTGATTAAATTTTCAATGGCACTTTGAGTGACAAAATAAACCAAGCTATTGACTCATTAACAGCCAGCATTTGGTTGAGCATTGGTGCACCCGCCTTCAAACACATTTTCTGTGTTGTGATAAATTAAGTCATCCCTACCACCATGATGGCCTCATTATTATCAATGGTGACTGAGAACTTGTTGACAGGGAATGTGGGGTGAGCAGTTTAAACCCTTTCACCACAAATGTTGGTGCATCCCTATTGTTTGCCATGGCAAAGTTTGACCTCTGGACTGGGAAATGGGGGTGATAAGGTCACATCAGCTTCATTACTCCTTGAAATTTTGCTGGCAATGTCTAGCCTATTAGTACTTTCAATCAGTTCCCACACAGTTACTACATACTGGGTGCAAACTGGCAGCCATAATTCCTGTGATGTGAAACTTTTGTTGCACTAACCTGTTCACCCCTAGTTCCCTGTAATTACCGTAGATCCACAATCACAGTTGTAAACAAACGGTTCGGGCTACCAATGCAGTGAAAGGTTGCGGGACAATGCAAGTGCATAAGCAGTGTTTTTGTCGTAGCTTTTATTTTGTACTGGTACCTGTTTCATATGGAGTGATTTGACCTTTACAAAGGTCACTCAGGTCAAGTTGTACTGTATTTGGAAGCAAGAGTGGGAGAATTGAAGGAAAGACTGCAGGTGACATGAACCCCCTTGATAGATGCAATACAGTAGGAGTGTGGGTCAACCACATTTGCTGGCTTTTGCCTTCAAATAGCCACATCACACATATTACAAGATATTAAATTTGCAGTAGGTATAAGCTCTGTAGCTGTATCTTGTTTTCACTTTGCTTTACTAACAAATACCATCCAATCTTCAGGGAGATGGTTTTAGTTCCAGCTCTGAAATCTTTAAAAAATCCTTGGGGAAGGATTTGGTCGATTGTTCACAATTTTGGTGTTGGACATACTTGCTTGTGGTGGCTCTGTATGACCTGTAAATCCTTATTTCATCGTTTGAGAATGTTCAGTGGTGACACTTTGGTAAGTAGTTATAGTCGCTTTTGATTTCAAACTGTCTTATAGAAAACATACATGCACACAGATACAGACATACAGACGCCACCCACTCACCACATAAGCTCTCTTTGGTATGTATACATATACCAAATGTGAGCTAAAATGCGATGAGATACAGATAATGAGGTTATAATTTGTATGCACAGCTAGTATTCATAAAGATCTATCACATTGACACATGCACAGATCAACATCCTGACCTACACGCAGCATGGGACAACTGGTAGGAGACTGAAATCAAAGTCTAAAGTTGAAGTGAAAGAGTTGAAAGGAAACTGATTTTCCTTTATGCATTTCCATTATTTCAAAACACCAACATTGACCACATTGTTTGCTGTCTTGGTAAAACCTACACAATTGATTAAAGGGCAGCTAGTCTTTAACAGGGAGCTTACATAACATCAGTAGTGTAATAGCACAACCTGAAACTGCTGTCACTCTGACTTCCAAGTCCAAAATAAAATGCTTATTTGTGATTTTCTAAAATTTACTTTGAGTCAGACTTGACGTATAATCAGGCAATGGTTGACTTGTGTAGTTAAAATTGCTCAGATCCCTGACCATTCGGTCATTTGCAACCCCTACATTTGCCAGCCTTGTGACCTGTTCAGCTCCATAAACCCCTCTTACATTTCTTTCATGAAATATTTATAGGCAAAAAGGGCATTTGATAGGCACCAATCCACCGGACAGTGTGCTTTATGGTAGTTCACACCTCAAAGCTATATGTTTTAAATCTGAGCTCAAACTCAGCCTCCTCAGGGGAAGTTTAAATCATTCTATTTCAAAATCATTCATGTACTCCACAAGTTTACAAATGACTCCACAAAAGCAGCAAACAATTTAAATATTGTAAACTAGAAATCCAGAACTTGTTAATTCCCCCTCATTCCCATGTCCCTGTAGGTGTACAAAAGTATTACAGGCTCAACCTGTTCACCCCAATTTCCAATGAACTGTTCCCCTATCAGCATTGACATCAATGGTCATGGGCCAAACCATTGTGGTGCATGGGTTAAAACTTTTCATACTGTAAACTCGGCTGTACTATTTCATTGACTCATGAGTGTAACCGTGTCGACTATGAGAATCAAGGAAATACTGTATATTACCATGGAGCTAGAAATGGATAATATTACATTAATAGATCATCCATGGTCGACTCTGGGAAATTCCTAAAACGACACAATGAAACAAGAAATCTGAATGGTTAGAGGGGATAGTGTGTAAATGTCAGGAAGTTGCATGACCTGGTGTGACCCCATCTGAGCAATACCAAGCTGACCTCTGACCTCTCATGTCACACGAACATAACTGGTCAACTTGACTGCAATCAACTTGACCCCAGGACGACCACGCACCAACCTGACTTCAGTCAACTTGACCTGAATTCGAATTTGTGCAGGGGCACAGTCCCTCTATGTGATGGAGGGACAATGGCTTGGGTATGGTCTGTGTAAGGTCAGGCTGACCTGGGTCATGTTGGTGTGGTCACAGTCCCTCCACACACCAGTTGGGAAAAGTCTGGGTCCCAATTGTTATGATGCGCCTTATGGTTTGATAAGATGTCTGTGTTTGTAATTGTAGGGCTTCATTTCGGTTTGAATAAAATCCACCCCTACACCAAAATAAACACCACATTTCATGTGATACCTGTCAAATAAAGTTTATTATCAGGCGACTGGCAAAGTGAGAAAATGCTGTTAGCTGCTTTGGAATGCTGGCGAGCTACCGTAAGCGCCATTTTGTTTTACGGAAATCAAAACAACAACACCAAATGACCGATCTCTCCAAAACCTAATGGATTGTTAATTTTTTTAAATGGTTGACGCAGGCTCACATATGAGAGTAAATATCAGTGGTTCTGGGTAACAAATGTTTGAAAGAAAAACGAGACGAAAATGGGTATGAAATATGGATGCTGAACCATTATGGTTTAGCAAATTATTAAAACAATAGACGTTTCAAAGATGTGGTGAAAGTTGTCTGAGAATCTAAGTCAAAGAGTTACATATGTAAGGATGTAACTTCTGTTTCCCTGATCTGTGGGTATGTTACAAGGCTGACTGTCACTATATTTTGAAGTAATTATTACAAGTATACCTCTAAGACAATTTGACCAAAATTTGACCTTTTGTTGGGGGTCATGTCCCCATCATGTCGGTGTGGGTCAAGCTGACCTGACTTGCCAGAGTGACCACACTCATGGTCACTTTACCCAATAAGTAACAACCAGCAACAACAAGGTGTAAATTGCTTGGGTCGAAACGGACAGGGGTCAACAACCTTCCCTGCTCAGCTTGAAATGTAAACCAGGGGAGGTTGTTGATGTTAGTCGTGGCTGCAAGTACACGTACGGTGCATTTATTTCTAAAACGTGATGTCACAGAAGCAATCTATTCAAAGGGTATTGAGTTCACATAAATGCAATCACGAAGATCAAATATTAAGTTTTAAATCATGGGTACTGACTGAGCATAGTGCCAGAATTTACAGTCACTTATCAATACACCATGAATGGATACCCGATGCTACCCACACCTTTCTGCCATCTAGAGCTTGCAAAGTTGTGAGAGCCTACGAAAGGAGCACTAAAAACGGAAGTTTTTTCTTTGACACGGTATGCTCAAAAAGCACACGAGGCATGCCATGCTGACGTCGAGATGTTCCCTAACTTTGAATTTCGAGCCCCTAGGCCCTGTTTGTTGACGCGTTGGGTTGTGGTGTCAGCCGCGTCGCTTCGCGTCGAGTCGGCAATCATAATATTGACTCCACTGGTAAAATTTTCAGGACACACGGAATCGAGACATTTTAAGGACCACAAAAAATATTGGCACGCAAGATCACATCAGTAGGGTGACATACCAATATTTTGAGCCTAAAAGTTGTCCCGTTAATGTACACACTTACCAATTATTCATATCGAGGAAAAATGCACAGCCTGCTGGATTCAGCTGATTGCCCAGCAATTTTTGAAATTCACTTATAAGGACTTCTTTGTCCGTAGTTCCCATGGAACTAAATTGCTGTACAAGTTCTTGATCTAGATCAGAATCTACCTCCATTTCGTCACGTGGCTTCATGAAACAACCAGAGACACAAGAGGACGCAAGTTCGGAAGACGCCAATATGCACAACTTCAGGTTTTCAACTGTTGTCATTCGCCATTACTGTGATGGTGACGTCATCAATGTTAGCACGCAGGCGCAGTGCGATGAGGCCGATGCTTTCTACCCACAATGCAGTGCGCGACCTATTTTTTGAGCTAGTGGAGTCACCATGAATATCCACTTTGAAACCCATCTATTCATAAGTATTCGTTGTTTACCTTCTCCTATAAACTATGACATCATGCGAAACGGTTTCTAAGAATTTAGTTTGGGATTATTGTTACATATTATAGATGTGCTAAATAACCCTGAATTAATTGTGATCAGTCATAACACATAGCCAGCAGTGTGAAGGAAATTGAAGTGAAATTCACATTGTAGGAAAAATTCAGTAATAAGTTTTGTTAAATAAAACAACTTGTATAAAATAAAGAAAAATTTGAGTAAGTGAATTACATTTATAAGAAGAAGTGGGAAAGTTGACATCACTCTTTCATGGTATTTTACCAAATCAGGATATAAAAAATGAAAACTTGAGCAATGAGACATTTCACAGAATGTTTCCACTTTACGGGAAGATATTCAGATGTAAACTGTTTGTTCTCGACTGATATCTATTATTGTTGTACCTTACTTAACTAAAGTTTCATTGAGTGAAAAGTTTCAAATTCCTGAAACCACTATAAGAAACTTTGTATTGTTTACATATTGCCAACACATGCTCATATAATCTTTCCTCCTTTCATATAGTTCCAATTCACCTAAAACAACATTTACCATGTCAGTTGTAGTCTTAGAAAGCACTTTTTATGAATTGATAATCTGCTATGTGTACAATGCTTTGTGTTTCCTTTTATCAAGCATCAGATGTAGAGCAATAGAATATGCTATCAAAATTATATTATAAATGTTCAAATTATTGCCATAATTAGTGTGAAGACAATAAATCAATTGCCCTGTATACAATTTTCATTTTCTGAAAATATGTCTTTATGAATTAAAAATTTCCTTGTCATCCTTTTCATGTGAATTCTTGCTTACCTTACTTCATAAGGGTTTACACAGTTTTCAATTCTATCAATTCAGAAAGTTTTCCTGTTTCATTTCCTTCTATTCATCAATTTCTTGTTGTGATATATGTTTCATCAGCATGACCCGAATCACATTGCAATCAACTTTTCTCTATTTTTTTGACAAAACATGGGAAGTACATGTCACATCATCGAGTTAATAGGCTAAAAAATACATGCTTTTTACCTAGGGTATAACGCGAGCCTTAAAGCCCGGCACACAAGCCGCACAGCCCAGCCCCACCAGGGCTACAATTATTGCAGCTACTTTTTTCCACACTTTGGTGTGTTCAATAAAATTCTAACTATATTGATCCCATACAAATGATGGAAAAACACACTGAAAAGTCTATAATGGAGTTAAAGGGGTAGTCTTCAATCCCTGGTTCTCGCATCAGTTGTTGTTGACATGACTGCATGTGAATTAAGTCCTTTATTCTTCTTTGAAATTTGTGCACAGTTAGTCAATTTGCTCAGCAATAGAGCTGACAAAAACCTGCCCATTTACCGGTAATGGAGTTTTAACAGTAGTATCACACTTAGTATATCTGTAGTTTCTGTTTTGAAATTCCAAAAGACCATCCAGTATCCTCTTGAACTGTGATATTAATGACACACTGGGTCTGTCCATTTGGTGATCTTCTATGAAATGGCTTCTATAATTGGATGTAATCGAAATTGGCAAAGATCTCTTGATAAATTCACTCACAATGAAACTGGTTAAAGCCTTGTTTGCTGTATTTTTTGGCCTTTTTGATTACCCGCCAAATATCATCCAATCTTCAAAGAGACCATTTTGATTACAGTCATTAAGCCATAATAATCTTTGAAATTGTCACCTTCGCAATGCACTCAGTCGTATCAGTCATACCATACCTTTTTTGTACTTGCTCAAAAGGTAGTTATTAAGGGATTTAAAGTATATAACAAATTTCCTCCAGAGAGACATTGTATCATGTGTCACCATGGTTGCTGTATAGATTGGTGGGTAGTCTACTTGCAAATGTACAACAAATTTTAGACTATTTCTGTGGTCAACTGTTCTGGAACATTGTAGATATCTTCAAGAGACACTACCCCTAAGGGATCTGTACTGTTTATTGCCACACACAAGTTGAAGAGTCTGGGCTGGAAATTACCTTTTTTTACATGGCAAGTCAAAATGGATGACATCTGGAAGTCCCCGTTTACTCCAATAGTATGTCTAATTTAACTGTCTACTTCTGAAAATCTAACAGTTGAATGGAGATCATACTCTAACATCTCTCATGTATTTCATTTTCCAGTCAACACAGACACTGTACCACAAAATACTTGATTTTCCTTATATGCTAATCAAAGGTGCAAAACTATAAACAAGACAAAAGCTACCCTGTACTCCATATATCCACTCCTTTTTATTTTTCAAATCTCATCATTGACTGTTGTTTGAGAAAGTCTGCAAGATAGCTTGGAGACAATACAAGCAGTTCAGCTGTACACTGCGGTTTTATTCCATGATACATACATGTATGTGAATAATTGGTAGTCCAATGGGACAATTTCTAGAAATTAAAATTCCAAAGGAGAGGCTTGGTTGTCTTGGGACCAGGAACTACCGGTATGGTTGATTTCCAGCCCTGAATGTGCTGTGACATCACAGGTCAAAGGTGAAAGGGCAAATAAAAATCACACAGGCATTATTGGAATAAGAAAATTTAAGTTTAATGATAAACTGGTGCATAAAACTCATCTACAATTCAAAATAAGTACATGGTATAAAATTATCATTGATACACAGATAGCTGAGACTCTACAATTCAATTGGGCATTAACTGTTTGGACACTACAATAAAGTCACTCAACTTTTCATCCTAGTGCGTAAACTTTCAACTCGAAGAACTTTGAAAGATGCTTGGAACGGAAGTATATATCATGGCTTTGAATGGTAGTACACATGTATGCTAGTACGTATCCAAGAATTGGCTTGTTGAATTCAGCCTGTTGACACACAACTGTTGCATATCATGCTTTAGTTAACCCTTTCATTACCATGGTTTGGTCCAACTCCACTTCTTCTGACAGTAAAGTTGGACCTCTACACAGACAAATAGGGGTGTAAAGGTTATAGACTTGATCTTTTCTTTTCTTTTTGCTGGTCTACAGCTTGCGTTGACTCCTTTAAGAACGTATACAGAACAGGAAGTTTGAACATGTTTTGGTTTTTGTAAATATTAATTTTAGTGCTGTTCATACAAGTTCACCAAGAGAGTGGGGGAGATTGGTGTCTCAAGGACTGGTAAATTTGAACCAGTTTCCTTGTCTATGGCACTAGCGTCCAAGATTACTCCTAATTTGTATGATCAATATGAAAGAATAGCTTTAACGTTTCCCTGTGTAAAGTTTAAGCAAGATTGAAAACTCATTTTCATGTACAACTGTGTATTTGACGTCAAAATGCCCGTATTCATGGTTAAAAATGCAGCCTTGGCTATAAATAGTTTGAGAATTTCAGATTCTCTAGTGCAATTTTGCTTGTAAACATGGCTTTGAAATGCAGTACAACTTTTAAGGGTTAGTTACTCAAAAGTCACAGAATAGCAACAAACAATTCTTTGGAGACATTTAAAGCACCACAAAAAGTTATAAAACATACTTGACGATGATTATCTTTAAATACAATGGTACAAAAGTACAAAAATAGAGTTTTCTTTGAGTGTTAATGAACTCTGTCATGGCGCTGCGAGTCGCTTGTATTCACTGACTAGATGACAAATAAGTTATTAAATCTCTTCCAAATACTCAAGTTGGCTAGAAAATGAAAAATTAATGATAAAAAATTACCATACTTTCATCTGGCATGTTTTGTTGATATCAAAGTGTTACCATGGTTTTCATACAGAATCATTAATTCCTGTGGTAATATGTACAATTGAGATAATTTTGGGGGACAGCTGGAATGTTATAGTAACCCTGATTTGTTAAGCTGTTTCCTTTAGTGACTCATCATCAGCAAAAAATGATAATCACTGTATTTGTAAAAAGGTACATACAGATATGTGCTCACTCCCATAAACTTTAATAGTATGCACCTCGGGGACAGATATTTGGACACTCGAACTTTTACAATTCTTTTCTGATCTCACACTAGTAGGAGTCAAGTTTTTAACCCTTTCACCACCATGGTTTGTCCCAAATCCATTGTTTTCTATGGTAAAGTTGGACCTGTATACAGGGAAGTGAGGGTGAAAGGGTTAAAGCTCTTGGTGTGAGATACTTTTTTCACTATCTTAGTTTACCAAAAATCAAAAATTTTATTTTTCTCCATAGAGTTAACACAGGGAGGGTGGCCATTTTGAATTTCAAATATCGGTAAATCAGTTCCAAAATTTGCACTGTAACCCTGATTTTTATTCTCAATTTTTAAAGAGAATGGATGAAAGATTCGTTGAGGAAGTTTGAGCAAAAGTTTAGGTCTTTCACTTTCGAGGTGCATGCTATTTTAAAAGGAAAAGAGCAGTTGTAAATGTTGATGTATTCATTGTTTTTGTTCTATGAAACAAATAAGTTTTCTTACTCTTCTCAGTGAAATGTGTTGAAACAAAAACTATTAGCCTTGCAAACACAGCCCATCATGTAAAATATGCAATGTTATTGTTACTGTGCGAATTCCAAACTGGATCAAAATTCAGTCATCATCAATATCATTGTTCACATACAGTCTGTGCTGACAAATCGAACATTAGGTAATTCGACATTTCTTTTTAGAGTAGAACGTGGGACTGTGTTTTACGAACAGAACACAGAAAACAATAGAAAACATATCAACAGTTACAGCTGTGTTTTAAACAGCCATTTCCATGGCGATCTTAGGGTGTGGTTTATAGTCTTTCAGTTCAAAATCTTCAAATTTGAAGTCATTGATATTCTCAACTTGCCGTTTGATGTTAAGAGTTGGAAACGGACGAGGTGTTCTCTGGATCTAAAAGAATAAAAGAAATGTCAAAAATTCAAAATTAATGATGATCGCGACACAAAAAATTCCTAGCATTTAGGGTTCTGTGGTTTTTGTGATGTTTTTTATTACTATGCAAATTATCACTATGCCAATGCTACGCTGAGAAAAACAGGTATATATGATCACTGTTCAGATTTTGTTTTGAAATGTTCAAAAGCCCCCAGCAGTTAAACTTCCAAAGCCCTATTTCAGCAATTCATCATATGTAGGTGTGATTCAGATCATAATTTTGTATTTCAACTTTCCCATTACCCAAATTTCATCAGTGGAAGCAGTGTACTTCTTTGAAACTGGGACAAACTGGTGTGTTTGATGCAAAATATTGCTGATGAAAGCAATGTACCCGTTATATATTCTAGGCAGGGATTTGTCAAGATTGATCAGATCTGAAAAAGGTCATCCCATGAAAATCAATATTATCAAAGCATGTGAAGCAGTGTATTCAGAAACCGGAAAGTGATTGACAGTGGATTGCAACAGATGTACAGCAATGATAAATTACCAGCTGTGTTCATTGACGTATGAGACAACTTGCCAATTCAATGACCCCAATATGACCTTGCATTCTTGTGTTTTTGATAGACAAAAATCAGCCAATTGACAGCATACTGAAACACCAAACCATCTTCACTGAATTCAGAATTAAATTGCTGCAGCAACTCTTTTGGGAAGCAAAGGTTTTTCCTTGCAGAAAAAAATTGAATTTGGTCACCATATACCACCAAAAATACCAAATTTTGAGACCATAGAAGTCATGAAAACAGTTCATTGAAAATGACAAATTTTCAGTTCTCACCTGTACAAGCAATGGTTCGACGTGATTTGAGTAGACATGGGCATCTCCCATAGTGTGTACAAAGTCGCCTGGTTTCAGACCAGTGACATGCGCTATCATGTACGTCAACAAGGCATAGCTGGCGATATTGAATGGAACTCCAAGACCCTGAAGATATCAAAGAAAATAAGAGTTTGATGAATTTGTGAACATGACTAAGAAATGTCTGAAATAATAGAATAATAGTGTTTGATGTATTTCTGAATGCAGCAGTTTCAAGATAAGAATTTCCATGGCGAGAAGATATCTTCATATTAACAATTTTGAAACAAAATTTGATTGAAATGTGTAACTTTGGGCGACGCACTTGGACTTTGACGGAGTACACATGCTTGAAGCTTTGCTAAGTTCTAAGGTAGCATTGGAAAGTGAAAGACTTAACTTTTGCCTAAACTTTTCTCAATGAAACTTTCAAACATTCCCTTACAAGAAGTATTGAAAAAATTTTAAATTGTCTGTCTCCAAGGCACATTTTACCTGAAGATGATGAAATCTTTTCTTAGTACAAATAAAAAGGCATCCACAATATTTGATTATAGAGCAAATTTATCTGATTGTCTGAATTTAATTTTTTACATTGTTGCAATTGTGCAGTTATCGGTACTAGTATTGCTATGTTTGTGAGAAGGGGCTTTTGGCGTATTGTAAAAGGCCATAATTGCCAGTGGGTGAAGTACTGAAGGTATTACCATTCTAAGCATACGTACAATGGCAACTTGTACCTGATAAATTATCAGTTACTTGAAAGGTTTCCAGGAAAACTGTAAATGAGAGCAGACTTTTTATTGACTGGACCAAGGACTTGCTTACTTACATATCCCTAGGCAGGCTACTCTGCCATTGTAAATTTCTCCCAGTATCCTTAGAACGTGTTTTCATTCAAAACTGAGAGAACAGATCGAAACACTGACCACTAGAGGGCGCACTCTAAGATCTCCAATAGTCACTTGTGCATGTGAAGCCAGCCCTTTCATTAAGCACAAAGTGATGTACCGTAACGGTAGTTATGTTCTGCTCCATGGAGCTATGGCCAGTAGTTGGTAAAAATGTACGTTTCACATTGTTGAAGCTATTGTGCTATGGGGAGTTGTATGCCATTGTACATTATAGAACCCAAACGTGTAAGGCAAACGTGCATGACTAAACACTGTAAAAGTCTGCACGTTAGACATTTTAGACACGTTAGGTCCGTACACGTTAGGTTTGCACGATACACGATAGGTCAGCATGATTGGCAGTATAGAAATTGGAGTCATGTGGAGAACCTAAAATGACATACACGTTAGACATTTTAGACACGTTAGGTCCGTACACGTTAGGTTTGCACGATACACGATAGGTTTGCACGATTGGCATGATAGATTTTGACCCATGTTTAGAACCTAAAATGACATGCACGTTAGACATTTTAGACACGTTAGGTCCGTACATGTAAGGTCTGCACGATACACGATAGGTTTGCATGATTGGCATGATAGAAATTGGAGTCATGTCTAAAATGACATACACGTTAGACATTTTAGACACGTTAGGTTTGCACGATACACGATAGGTTTGCATGATTGGCATGATAGATTTTGACTCATGTGGAGAACCTAAAATGACATGCACGTTAGACATTTTAGACACATTAGGTGCGTACACGTTAGGTCTGCACGATACAAGATAGGTTTGTACGATTGGCATGATAGAGGTAGACCTTACCGTGTTTGTAGGCCATCACGTGAATCTTGACAAATATCGTATAACGTGCCGACCTAAGATTCACGGAGCTAACGTGTCTAAAATGTCTAACGTGTATGTCATTTTAGGTTGTCCAAGAGTCAAAATCTATCATGCCAATCGTGCAAATTTATCGTGTAACGTGCTGACCCAACGTGTACGGACCTAACGTGTCTAAAATGTCTAACGTGTATGTCCAGATAAGTCAATGGTACCATATGTCAATCGTGCAGTCATGATATACACGTTAGACACTTTAGACACGATAGGTGCATCCATGTTTGGCGTGCACGATACACGATAGGTTTGCACGATTGGCATGATAGAATAGGACTTATTTGTACGCCCTAAAATGCAATACATGTTAGACATAGGTTCTTTAACGTTAGGTCTGCACGATACACGATAGGTTTGCACGTTTGGCATTTTAGGCACGTTAGTTCCAACCTGGCATACACGTTAGACATTTTAGAAACGATAGGTGCGGATATGTTGGGTCTGCACGATACACGATAGGTTTGCAAGTTTGGCTTTTTTGGTCACGTTAGTTCGGCTGTTAGTTCCGACCTAACATGTCAAACATGCACTACTAAAATGTAAAAATGTCTAAAATGAAAAAATCCCGACTTCTGGCCATGGATGGCTCCATGTGGCAAACCTGCCGGTCAAGACCTGTACAATTTGTAGATTCATGTCAATCTTGTCTCTGTTTGAGGTTCCTCCACAACATTGTTCATCATGCGCTGAGTTTTGCAGGGCATTAATCAGCTGTGAGCTATTGTGTACAGAGGGGCTACTAGTATGCTGCAAGAACTGGACAAATAATTACCATATCTGCTGATCGTTGGTACAGCTGACAGGACAACTCTCCATTGCACACGTAGAACTGCATGAATGCATGGCATGGTGGTAGTGCCATCTTGGGTAAATCTGTTTCAGAAATAAAGGACAGAATGGAGAAGGTATGTCATAAACAACTTGATAGCTGATTTAGTGAAAGCAACTACTTGTTGGTGACAATAACATCCTCTTTACCCTGTTTATGAAATTGTCCAGAGGGTTATACTCAGTTGAGTACTATATATTTCAAAACCAAATGAAATTCAAGACATTGACTTTTGAGTAAAATTTGAATATTTGCACAGATGACTTTACAGTTTTTTGTTGCACTTTGCATAGGTTGTGTTCTATTCCACAGATTGTCATTAACGTCTTTGTCCCTAAATTGAAGCTGGAGATGCATTTCAAGGTGCACAAACTGTGTGCTTAAATGTGAAGTGGTGTGCCGTACAGTGCAGTAACGTGCATTGCAATGCAGTGGTTTTGTGCAGTAAAGTGCAGTGCAGCACAGCGCAGTGCAATGCAGTGGTATACAGTCCTGTACTGTGTAGTACCATGCAGTTGGGAGGACGATGAATCTTACCAGGCGGGTTCCAGGCAGTCATGATAATCCGCCGGTCATTGGGGTTGCTTCTAATCTGTTCTATCACCTGGGCCAACTGGTCCACACCCTGTCCGCTGTAGTCGGCATGCATGTCTTTGTACTCAGCGCCAAAATGCCTCCATTGGAAACCATACACTGGACCCAAGTCTCCTGTTAGCATGGTGACAGGATAACATTTGTCACATTCCTACACAACATCATACCCTCATATCGTTTCATAACTGACCCTTCACATGTGTTTATGTTACACAGGCTGTAACTTTTGATATATTTCAATTTGTTGTAACTAAAGTAGTTTCTTGTCATATTTCCAATATTCAACTCGCCATACAGCCTGTGTCTGCCTGTGTGTGTGTGTGTGTGTGTGTGTGTGTGTGTGTGTGTGTGTCATGCCAATTCATCACATATGTCTCCCTCTTTAAAATGGCCAATAGCTGCGACTTTTTAAGATTTTTTCAGTAATTTTGTTTTGTATGACAACTGAAGTTCTTTTTCAACTCCACAAAGTATGTTGAAACACTATTTAGCCTGTCAACACATCACCTCTACGAGTAAAATGCACTGTTATCGTTGACAACTGAGTATAAATCAGGACAAGAATTTCCTTGTCATCAACAACATTACATGTTGTACACATGAACACCTTGTCTTTCAAATTGCTCGAGGAAGCCTATGATAAAGAACCACAAAAAGTACTTAATTGAAATAACATACCTACAAGACAGACAGTCACACAGGGTCTGACACACACAATACACAGACAGACAGACATATACACACAGATACAAACAGAGATGCATACACCCACATAGATTCTGTACCTTCCTCTCTGTGTTGAAGCCCCCTATTGTCAAGAAATTCCCTGGACCCGTTTGCATCCCATATATGGACATTCTTGTCAGCTAGTTCCTTGGCATTGGTAGACCCTCTAATAAACCACAGTAGCTCCTCCACCACTGCACGCCAGAATACCCGCTTTGTTGTCAGCAAAGGAAACTGATCTGTAGCAGGAGTAATTCACAACTTGATGAGTCAGAGGTTTTTCTCTTATTTCCAATAGAGACAAAGGCATGAATGAGTTAAACAAGATTACAAAGACAGAAATCAACCACAGAAACACAAGACTTTAACCCTTTTCCTGCCAAGTCGGTGAAAATCCGCTTGAAATTCGGTGTAGCTAGAAGCTGAGCAGCCACGGCCGTATTCTCCTAAGGCGGTGGAAATCGGGCTACTTTTTGGTACCCCCTTTCCTGCCTAGTCGACGGCACTACGTTTTGCTATCCCCTGTGCGTTTAGGGGTCATCCGAGGACAGGTTTTCTGACAAGGAACGCCTTTTCCCCTCGAAATGGGTTCGCAGGGAGTCGATAGACAGGGAAAGGTGCAGAAACCTGTCCGCCAGTCCCCCACACCCCGAGGGGGGCTGGGTTTTTTTTACCGCTTTTTAGCGGACTTGGCAGGATAGCATGGTGACGTTTTCTGGCGGAGTTGGACGTACTTGGCTGCCTGGCACTATACAGATTGCTGCCGAACTTGACCAACTCGGCAATGCTAATCTAGAAGGCTACCTCTTGCAAAGGACTTGGCAGATATGCCGATGGTGCGAGACGAAAGTCACTTATTCAGTTGTGCGTGACTGAAAATGAGAACGTATTTTTGACGGGACGGCTCGACTTGTTCCTCCCATGGAACGGATATGAACGACTCGGAAATACCATTACAAACTGGTGTCCGACGTACTAAGCTGGGCTTCAGCTCTGCAAGTTCAAGCCAGGCAACGTCCTTCACTGCCTTGGCCGTGCCATTCAATGGACGTAGCTGTTGATTTTTTATTTATTCCACCGTCCGAAGTATTGGCTCTGGTTTGCAGGCAAACGTATCCTCTTGCCGACGCATTGGTAACTATGTACGCTGTTTGCGTACAGAGAATTCAAAAGGGCACATGAGGTCAATATGCTACATGTACGGGGATACCCGCCTGCATTTAGCAGGGACTGCTTTTGTTATGCAAACCAGCTAGCAGTACAATATGGCTGCCAGCATGTGGACACGTCGATGGCTAGAACAATGGAAGCATATTGCGTTGCACCCGTGCATCGCAAAAGTGAACTGAAGACTTGGGTTAGTGACTGGTTATCACTGGTTAGCTGCAGCCCAAGCCATGTCGGTAAAAACCCGTACCTGACTGAGGACCACTCGATTAAGTCAGTAATGAACGGTAACACTTGTAAGCCAACTCCCAACTGAGCTGGCAAAACTACGTAAAGCTGTGCTTCAATGGCTCAGCCATGTCGTTAATACAACGGCAAAAACGTAGTTTTTGTGCTACACTGCCAAGTCGTTGGAGGTACGTATTCAATTGACCCTACCCTGGGGAAACAGGACAGGTTTGACGGTGCTGCTGCACCCCTAGCACGACCCTCAGGGTCTCTGACTAACAGACGAGTGAGGTGATGTTTGTGCCTGGCGGACGTACGTAATACTGAAGGAGTTTATTTCCGAAAAAATAAACATGAAACGGCAATAAAATGACGCACTCCCAGGGGCAACAAAGCCGGTGACCTCAATTTTTTTCTGCAGCAACCCTTGAGCTCCTTCCCCTGTCTACGGGCATGTAGAAATTATCGAAGTCTAACACGTATAAGTACGGCTAAAACTACCCTGAAAATGGGCGATTTCTGCCAAATGGCTGGCAGGATAACATGCAGGAGAGCCAATCTTTTGCAGGCACATATTATGGGGCGGTTTTCTACTGACTTGGGAGAATAACGGACAAGGGCGCTCGGCAGGAAAGGGTTAACATCGCCGTTCCCCTATCAACTTCTCTCCATCCAGGTCTAATTTTTCACCAAAGAGAAGTAAAGATTTTTCCCATAGCTTTGGTGGAATTGGTTTAGAGATATTTACAGCCATGGAAAATATTCAGTTATGCAGCTCAACTTCGGTAAGTTCTCAAAACAACACAAGTTACAGCAAATCAGCAGTCTTTATGGCCTGAAGGTTGAATTATAGGTAGTATGCGCCTAAAAGTGAAAGACTGCAAACTTTTGCTCAAACTTTCCTCAATGAAACTTTCAAGCATTCTCTTACCAAATCATGGTAAAAATCAGGGGTCACCATGCAAGGTTTGGTACTAGATTAAAAATTACATGACAAATACTGACATTGGAGATTCAAAATGGCTGCCACCCGTTTAATTCATTTGGAATAAGGAAGTTTTTAAGGTTTGGAGAAAACTTGGATAGCGTGTTCAAGAGCTCTAAGTGGTACAGGGGATGTAGAAAATAGCCGGCATCTGGCAGCCAGCAAAAACAGCCAGCTATCAGCTAGCTAAATTTGGCGGCTGTGAAAATTAGTTTTAGTAAAAAATTGGGACATTTACACCAACTTTAAGTGCACATACATGTACACTACTTGTAACTACCTGTACTTTGATTTTTGCCACCTGTAACCAAAATTTTCTACATCCCTGTGGTAGATCAGAAAGAATGGCAAAAATTGAGAGTCAGTATATCTTTCCCGGGGGATCATTCTACTTGTACGCCTTTCACATCATGATAGCTTGGTCCTGCACTTTCTGTATGGTGGATGCCTGTCTGATGCAAGAAATTTTCCCATCAACCGAGAGATCAAAATCTTGTGATAGAGGGTGCATTTGTTTTATGGAGGGACTGTGGAAAAAGCAAAGCAAAAAAGAACAGGCGCTCTCACCCCTGAGACTGTATCTGCACTGAGCACCGAACACTGACACGGTCCCCGTACCAGTACGGTCTTCTTTGTGATTTCCATGCTTGATAATGTGATCTATCAACTCCAGGTATTGATATTCGTCATGGCGATCAGCTGGTCGATCCAATTTAATCTTTTTGGGTGTTCAACAGAATATTCTCTTCTATTCCGCTCTTTTCATGCAGCACACTTCCGGTTGACATTCTGAAAAATCAATCATAAAATTCATGTGATTATAGGAATAAAATTTGATCCGTTTAACCCTTTTCCTGCCAGACAGTAATAACTGTATCCCTTCCCCATCAGCCAAGTCAGTAAAAAGCGGTATTGAGCCAGAATATGACGTATTTTCACCCACTTGGCTTGGTATGTTATAGCATCTTTTGTCAAAAAAAAATCAACTTTACAGTATTATGTTTTCAACAGCCTCGAATGTACAGTATTATGTTAAAATACATCATATGGAATACGTTGTGTTTCATTAATTTTAACCATCTTGACCTGGTGGTGAAATATGGACTTGGCAGGAAAAGGGTTAAAGGGCCAGGTGTCACTTTTAGTACTTTTTTCTACTATTTTTGTTTTGTAAGTCTGTTACAAATTCTTGCTATGCTCCCAAAAGCATACTGACAATCCTATTAATTAATGCCTCATATATCAAATGTATCAAATGCCCAATGCAATTCAATGGTAACCTATGACATAAAATGCCTTCCAAAACTTGAATATGCAAAATTAAGTTCGCCAGTGTTCGCGCTACCGCTCGCCAGACGGCAAAATGGCGAATTGATTCACTCATTGGCGACTCGGACGGTCAGAACAATCGCCAGACTGGCGACTCAAAATTTGTACGTTCGGTCACTTTGTTCTACCATGTTCTGTTGCATTGCGTGTTTTGTTTTACTTCTTGGGAAGTCTTTCGCCATAGTACTATCGTATTCATCTAAGTATAAGCCCTCCACTGTTTTCAGAGTACAATGGGTCGTACAAGTTGGTAAAATTACTTTTCAGATAAAAGAAACCAATGGGACATCGAAGTTCCTGTGATAGTATCGTGAGCAAAATGGCACGTATACCCAATACTAGTCTGGCAGAGACCCTGCGATTCGCGTTCTTTCCCTGTTGGAACACACGCGCGCCCTTCAGAGACGCGACGCGAATCCCAGGGTTTGGACGTTCTTGCAAGCGACCAGTCAGATTTCTGCCTGATCCGGGTACTTCATAGAACTCCACGCATCCGTCAATCAAAAACAAATAACAAGTACCATAGACAAATAAAATTACAAATGACAAATAAAAACATACCGCGTATATAGGTCTACTAGCTACTTGTATAATATTCTCTCCGCCTAGTTAGATAGGTGTTTCTTTTGACGTCACTACCCTTATGAATATTCATATCCTTGCAAGAACTGACAGTCGCTGTGTCTGGCAGCGCGTGCTCACAGCTGAACAGCGCGCAGCGTAGCCTTCGAATTCGAATGCAGGCCCACTCTGGGCGCGCACAAAACAAGGCACAGCGACTGTGGAGAGTCTAACCCAATACATGTACTTGTGCCCCTCCGAAATGTCCCCGTTACCTAAATAGAATAGTCCCACTCTAGTGACGTCCGCTATTGTTCACGTTCACGCTGTCCTGTTTTCCCGGGAGGTTGTCATAGTCTAAAATGCAATTTCAGTTGTTTTCAGCGATCATCCTTTCATCTGTGAAGAGCTTTTACCGGTGACCATTACAATTTTCACTGCTATGCTGTTGTTTTCACAAGACACGGACCGTTTGATCTTGGAAAGTAGAGTTGCTTTTACGTGCAGCCAATGCACATGCCAGTTCACGGGTTCACACCATGCTCTTGAACGTGAACGGCAGCATACATGATGTCTTTGTTTCACGTTTATATTTTATTTCAAGGTATGATTCAAGCTGAAATGTCACCGAAATGTCACTTTTATATCGAGGGATTGTGCAAACCAGTGTGATTTGAAACAGCTTTGTAAAACACTGTTTACTTAGCTATACTGAGCTTTGCTGTCTTTTGGCCATGCACGGACGTGTATCAATATCAGTGTGATCATGGCATGCCATGCCACGTTCATGAAGATCTTGAGGATGTTACTCTTTTCTGTATTTTTTTGTACTTCACAATTTCTTTGGTTGACGTTTGAAAGTTCAAGTGGTGTTCAATAGTCATGCATGAGTTTTGATACGAAGCAATTCTTTTTATTGAACTATTAAAGCAGCACTGAGGATACATATGATGATGAGAAAGTGGCAGACTTCTGAAATATTTGGTTATCATTACTCTTGAGTGTTTAATGATATCACCTTTGACCCTTCAAGATGAATGTGTGTGACCCTTGACCTCACCTCTCAAAAGAAAAATCTGGCTACTTGTGTTCACACTGTATTAGCCAAAAAGGCTAATCAGCTTGAGTAGCCAGAGCAAACCCTGGTTCGCCTATGCAATACTGTTACTTAAGATTAATGTTCGCATAAGAACCCATTATTATTATTATGGCTGTAAATTACTGTATTCAATCAGTCATGTAGTCACCTTTAGCACAATCACTTCCCACTTGGCAAGCGTTACTTTAGGCTCCTCATACCTGGAAATCACTTTTCACATTTCCTTGGAAGAAGCACATCAAATATAACTTCAGAAGTGGGGTAAGGGTAGCCCTGCGTACCGTGCTGTGTGTTCCCGGTGTTATACGGCCTCCCACCACAGCCCTGCTGACTCTCATAGGAAAATCTGGCAGATGCAGATAACGATTTGGACAGCGCACGAAAAACTACCCTTTTTATAACTATTTTCGGCTGAAATCAACTTGATTCTGCTCTATGCCTACCCGAATAACTCAATCGCTCACAGACTACGAAAAGATTTGCACTTGTGACGTCCCAAACCGTTACTTTACCATCGCGATATATGGTCAAGGGTCCAGTGGCTAGTCATATCTTGTTAATGGCCGGCCACTGGACCCTTGACCGTATATCACTGGTATATCTGACATCATGAGAGCAAATCTTTTTACAGTCTGTGAGCGATTGAGTTATTCAGGTAGACATAGAACGGAATTGAGTTGTTTTTGGCTGAAAATAGTTAGAAAAGGTTTTTCGTGCGCGGTCCAAAATCGGCACCGTGTTAGCAAGATTCTCCTATGAAAGTCAGCAGGGCTGTGGTGGGAGGCTGTATAACACCGGGAACACGCAGCATGGTACACAGGGCTAGGGTAGGGGTTACATGTAGTTTTGGGGTTAGCACATTCAAGTGTTATATATCCTACCTAAAAAAACAAATTGGGTTTAGGGGGCCTTAAGGAACCTTTTCCGTTCATTTTATACTATCTTACGTGGTCTGATATCTATTCCATAATAATTAATTTGACACTGGTAAGAAGCGGGTACTCACAATGAAATAGTAAAGACGTCAAATGAGTTTGGTAAAACTATCCTGTCGAGGCCTTGGTAAATGTTTGCAAAACTGACGGGTAATCAAAAGTGATGTTAATTTCTGATTCGGATTCGTACTAAGGTTCAGATGTTGTGAAAATACTGTAGTTTGAATCACAGTCGCGTGTGAACCGATACACGGCGGCCGCGGCCCCTGTGTGGTATGCATAAGGTTTGGTGATGCATGCATACCACATGCGACTGTGGTTTGAATAAGAAGTCGATTTGTCAATTCAATAAGATAATCAATCATAAGGTTGAGCGAAATTGCTTACGACATTGAGCTTTTTCTACCAATTCTTTTGTCAGTCAAAATCTGCTTTTCGATAATTGTTAACAAGATTTCTCACATTTTCCATTCAATAGCTCTCAATAAAAGCCAACTTTGATGAAATACAATCAAAACGTTTAACGTATGCCTCCGACACTCATGTTTTCTTTCTGTGTGTATGATTATGAATTTCATGTGAAACGTGCGTACACTTGCCTAATATTATTTCTAAGAGTAATAAGAATATAGTATCGTTTGCCAAAGTTCCAAAGTTGAAATTGTTTCACAAATGACAGTGTTGTTATGCTCATAGCTCGGGCATATTTGCAGTAAGTCTGAGAAAAATGACCATACAACTTTACAAACTCTGGAGTCAAAAGACATTTTCGTGTGCGTTGTAGAAACCGAAACTGCATGCGGCTCTGAAAATGACACGAACATTATTTTCGGTCGACGATCCCTCTAGGCCTGGCTACTAAAGGCAGTTACTGCCTTTGTGTACACGGTCCCTCCACACCGTGGGCAGTACCAGGTTTTGCCTTTGCGGCCCTGTTGCTCTGGTTACGCCATTCTTCGAAACGATGGCTTGCTTCTGACCTTACAGTTCTTATGACTTACAGTCGACAGACACGGTCAACATCGACAAAGTAAGGTCAACTTATACTTCCGCCTGTACAACAAACAGTGTGTGTGCACGCTTGAAGCAAAGTAAAGAAGTTTCACGTCTGGAATTTCTACTCATCAAGGCACACAGCCCGTAGCTGCCCGAGGAGCAAGTAGGCCAAATTTCGCCAATTTTTACTCTAAGCCAATAGTTTGAACTTTATATGCCCAGCAAACAAAAATATCATTGATTTGGTGTTTTCTTTAGCGGTTTTAGAACCCGAAAGACGCCGGGCTTTCAACGAGAAAAGACGTCTCCAACTTGATTGAGAGATCATAGCATTCAGTGCAAGGGGTGGTAGGCTGTCAGCTGTACGCGCTCGGCGAGTTATTGTGCCACCCTCTTTTGAGGTCATTTGTAATTTTTATTGTGCACCTCTCGGACTGAATGGTGTGATCTCATTATCAAGCTGGGGACGGTCTTCCGTGTTCCAAAACTGCCGGAGAAACATCAGGTTAACGCCAAATCATTGATATTTTTGGTTGGCTGGGCATGATATAAACTGAACCTATTGGCCTAGTGTTAAATGGACGAAATTTGGCCCACTTTTTCCTCGGGCAGTTCTCGGGCAGTCCTCAGGCAGCTACGGGCTGTCACGGACCAGCTACCCCTACTCACTGAGTCACTCTCTCCTTCTACATCCATGCCCTACTCAAGCAACAAACCCCCACTGCATTCAATAGTTATTCCTTTCATATGAGGTCGTGGAATTTACTTACCTAAAAATTAACAGATGATCTTCCCTCGAAATCACTTTCGTGAAAATTACAAATACATTTATCGTAGGTGTACAACTTACTCCATTCAGCTCTTTTCGTGCAATCACACTAAATTTTGCAATTCCCGCCACCTCATGACCTTTGACCCTATGGGAATCCCGCCAAAACTTAAGGAATGGACCATTTTTCATCGGGTGGTTGGTCTAAGTCCCTCTTTCCTAGCTATGTTGACATGTTCACGGTCGTTAAATGAGTAAAACTCTTTGTTTCTCATCTATCTATCTTCTAATTTAGAACATAAATAGTTTACGATACAAGTTTACAAGTCTTTTTAATGGCTTGGCCTGAAACCAAACATTGTTTGCTGAGACAAAGTTTACGTGGTCGTCGGCCCGGGGCGGCGGGGCGTGATCAGAGTCAAAACTTGGCCTATTCGATTCAAAGCGAGGGTGGTTTTGTAAAAATAAGAAGTGCAAGCACCCTGATTCTAATATGTACTACAAAATTGAAACTACCACAAATTTGTGTGGCAGTACAGAAGCTATTAAGATTTCAGAGTTTTGGCTTCGTTGCTAACCAATATTGGGATGTTTCATTTTCTGACTCTCTCCATGCTTCGGTGTCAACTGCCGCCATTTCATTTTGTCGTGATAGAGTAGGTCGGTTTCTACAGTGTATCAGTGTATGTACTAGTCATCTGCCTACATATATATATAATATATATATATATATATATATATATATATATATATATATATATATATATATATATTATATATATATATATATATATATATTGATTTAAGGCAGATCTGTTAAGCCTTCAAAGGTGTCCTTGACCTAAAAAATGTCACGGTGCTAAATGTGCAGTATAGATAAGGGTCACATAGCTTTTGAATTATCCTCTCTGGGGAGAGCTCCCCCGGGGCGCGGGGGACCATTTAATTTCACTGTGGTACGTCTACTCACTGGAAGTATAATGGTTGATTGGCTTGCTGTTGGTTGATTTGTTAGTTTTATTGTTGTTAATATACTGCAAAGGCTACACAGACATTTCATTAGACATTTATATTTTTTCAGTAAACTAAACATTTCATTGAAAAAAAAATTCAGAGACACAAACATTATTTTCAAGAACAGACAAATCATCATTATGTGAATTTGCAAAATACATATTTTAAAAAGTAAAAAATGAAAAAATAATAAAATATTGATGAATATGTAATATCCTCATATATATATATATATGTATATATATATATATATATATATATATATATATATATATATATATATATATATATATATCATCTAATAGAAGGCCCATAAACCAGTCTGTTATTGTTTGTTTGCCTGTTTTATTATTTGTTTTTGTCAGAAGCCAAATCATAGAAGTCATAAGTAAACTATATATAGATATAGGTGTGTCTTTTGAGAACGTGAACATATAGCAATAATTGGGCAAAAGTTTAATGTCGTAGTAATGGTACACTGGAAATTCGCGAATTTCCAATATACCATATACGAAATTAAACTTTTGCCCAGTTATTGCTATGTTCACGTTCTCCAAGGCAATTATAAGCAACAGGTATTAAGTTATGCTGTTAAAGTGAAGGGGACTACCTATTGATGATTGATGAATATTTTACACCAGTTATATGAACCATACGAAGAACATCATACTTGTCAGCGTGAACAGCTAGCAAAAGACGTGTCTACAAACTGGTTGTGACATCGAAGTGAATGGCCGAAAAGCTTACACATTTTGACGACCTTGCGGAAGATTGTAAAAGTTCTGCTACACTGACCGAAGCCCAAGAAAACTTGAAGACGACATTCCACCTATTTCGAATTCACAAGCTAATGATCACCATACCCTCATGTAGCTTATCATTTCTCATATAGGGATGTTCTACTCAGCTGCAGGTTTGAAACTGAGAAAATAATTGGTATGAGGACGACTTATTTCCTTTATTAAAACGTATGCCATTAGTTTGGACGGTGAAACTTGGGCAACAAAAATAGGTACCCTTTCTTGGTGAGCTCGAGTATACTTGTTTTGAATAGATTCATCCGTCAATATCCTTCAGGGGAAGTGCAATGGGTTGTGTCATTTGCTATCGTCTCTTCTAGTCATGTTTGAAAATGTTTATGATTTCTGAATAGGTAATCTGCCCGACGAATTAATTTTGGACCATATCCCTTTACAAGTAACAGTTTATATCAATTTAAACAAACTCAAATATCACCAAGATCACGTCTTTACATGTGTCAATGTGAAATAGGGAAAGGAATTCATAAAATGCTGTGAAATCTGTAATGAGTTTTTACAACCAGAAATTGGATCTCTTGTACGCGAATTTGACAACACTATCATTCCAGAAGAGGACGTAGATACTTCAGCCCGAAAATTTACCGATTCAATTCTATTGCTCTTTCCAACTTGTCCCATCGTAGAAAAGTTTATTCATCTAAGAGTTGGTTTGACGAGGCCTAGGAATGCCATCACTCTCGACGCAGAGTTAACAGAAAGTTGAATATCGATAAGGTAACCCGTGATTTCGCAGAATTTCAAACTGACAAGACATTGAAAGGAATAGATGATGAAGTGTGAGCACCAAGGAGAATTGAAGACATTGAAAAGTTACTGGCGGCACATGAGACATCCAAGTTTTGATTGGTTTTCAAAACTTGTCGGAGTTCTCACAATTTCAAATAACGACTGCTAAATATATTTTGAGGTATTTGAATTTGTTTCATAGAAAAAAGGGTGGTGATCGACTACTTTTTACATCAACATTTCAATGCGCTGAACTAGTCCTAGCCTAGCGCTACAGCTAGATTCCTTAGAGATTTATGGGAAGATGGAAAATAGTGTACATTATATTTTTGAAGGGGAGGCGGCAAGTTGACAAACAAAGATTCTAAGAAAACAACTACCGAAGCTATAAACCAGTTGATTACAGGAGAAGAAATTCTGGAAAATAAAGTGTTTAAAGAGTAACAAATTCCGCCAGTCTGGCATTTATGGCATCACAGCAAGGTTTTTGAACGGTCCAATCAACAATCGCGACACGAGATGTGCTTTATAAACGATTTATAAAACTTTTTATCAGTGGTATTTACAGATTCAAGGATTGAGGGCATAATTTTTTCTAATCCGAAACTAGTTGTGTGGGGAATATTTAGTTTAGAGATATTGGCCGCCGATCATTCCCAGTGACACTGAAGAAACTCACAGTTCTCGATGAACAAAAACACTGGTTTATTACGTTTAAACTCACGGTACAGAGCAGCACGCCGCATCCATGTGCGTTGCCGTTGTAGGTTTCAAAAAGCATGATGGGAAATCTGGTAGTAATGAGAATTTAACCCCAGAATCACGACAAAGTAACACAAATAAATTCAACTATGAAGCAACTGTTGCCGGAAACTTCGTAACAATATGTCCATGTTAACACAGTCCACGCAAATAAATCATTGTACATGCACAGTGATGAGTGTCCTGAAAAATGTGCATTTCGGTCAAAGTTCAGCCATCGCCTGTACATAGATTCTCATAACTGTGTCCAAGCTCTAGAAAAGTCTCTGTTGAGCGAAGTTTTTATGTCATGCGCAGTAAGTGTTCAGAGCATCAACTGTAGTATAAAATATTTTGCCAAATTTCCGGAATCATGATAAACAAGATAAACAAATTAAGTTTTGGTCTAAACAACAACAAATACAAACAATAATAAAGTCGGTAGGTTTTCCACACCCTCCCCCTATTAAAGTTACTTCAACTTTAATATAGAGGTTTCCTAATCGTCCTCATTCTCGTTAGCAATGACACCAACAAGGCGATCTACCGCAGCAGTCTTTGCCCGCCGAGCAGGGCGTCTCAACTCTTGGTTGGTTTGAGATCTTTCCTCTTCATCAGCTGAAGTGCATGTCTGGTTAATCACAGGGTCAGCTTCTGGTTCAGCTATAGTGCCAACCCCTGTTGCGTCGTTAGTTCCGCTGACTTCCAGATCACACACCAACTGGAGTGGCCTCTCAACAACATAGCCACTGCTGTCAAGATCTTGTATCCTCTTATCACTCCATCCTTACCCACTATGTTGTCTACAATCCGTCCTATCTTCCAATTTGCTCGATTCTTGGTTGTGTCTTTGAGTAGAACAATCGAGTTCTTTCCTGGTAACTCCTGATCTTTGGCCTCAACCCTCTTACTGCAACGTTCCTGCAAGGCGTGAAGGTACTCATTCAACCAACGTTTACGAATGTTCTCTCTGCAGGATCGTAAGTACTTCAGCCGCTTACTCATCACATCTCTCGAGTCATCCATGTCATCGATGCTCTCCTCAAGAAACCGCGCTGGTTGTCCACGCAACAGCAGGTTTGGGGTGATAACTACTTGCTCGAAGTCTTCTTCCATATAGCACAATGGTCTGTTGTTCATGAACGTCTCCACATCGAGCAGAACTTCCTCAAGCTCTTCAAATTTCAGTAGTGCTCTTCCTATAGCTTTCGACAGACTTCTCTTCATGATGCCGATGAGTCGTTCAAAGAATCCACCCCACCATGGAGAACGTGACATATTGAACTTCCACTCTATGTTATGTGTTGTCAAATAGTTGAACAAATCTTCATCCTTTTGTAACGTCGACAACCACCGTTTGGTCGCGATGAAGGTCTTGGCGTTGTCGCTCACCATGACACTTGGTGTTCCTCTCCGAGCAACAAACTCCTTCAACTGTCGCTTGAATTCATTCACAGACAGGTCTCTGCAAAGCTTGAGATGCACAGCTCTAGTGCTGGCACACGTGAAGAGGGCAATGTAAGCCTTTCTGGTCTCATACTTTTCTGATTTGTACATGAGTGGCCCTGCAAAGTCCACACCTGTCACATCGAACGGCTCAGTGAATTCCGTTCTGTAGGAGGGCAAGGCCGATGTAGCTGGAGCATCCAACACCTTTGCACGATACTTCGCACAGTAGCTGCATTCATGTCGTATAGATTTGACTATGGATCGTAGCTTTGGGATCCAATATTTCTCTCTGACCTTACTCATTGTAGTTGCAACTCCCCCGTGCAATGTCTGAAGATGGCAGTGCTCAATGATACGTCTCGCCAGGGCAGATCTTGGGATGAAGATAGGGTTGTAACCTGGAACTCTGCCATGACACCTCAGTATTCCATCTTCATCTGCTGCTAATGTGACATCTGAAGTCATGTTGTTTGTTTGCTGTGTTATGTGGATCCATATCTTTTTCTGATGCTTTGATCTCAGATTTAGTGAGTGGTCCCACTCGTCTCATCCCCTTACAGCCATCTATGAAACGCTTCATATATGACGTTATGCGTAGAAGCTTCCAGAATTTGAACTTGCTCAGAAGCTCTTGTGACCATGCTTTCGTCTCATTCTGAGTTGCATCTTCCAATAGAAGCATCACTTCTCTTTTCTTCATTGATTTTTTCTCTGACTTGGCTCCCTCTGACTCGGAAATCTCTGGTTGAACTGGTCTGTCACCTTCACTTGAGAGCCAGCTTGGCCCTTGAAACCACATCGTCCCGAGTCGACTTGGTGCTGACCCTTTAGTTCCAAGGTCGCTTGGATTTTCTGCTGTTGGCACATATCTCCACTTAGACTCTGTCAGCTCGCCAATCTTCTTGACCCAATTGCGCACAAATGTTGACCATTCTCCACGGTTAGACAGCCAGTATAAAACAGTGGTGCTGTCTACCCAACTGTGACAAGCTGTGATGGGGAAATTGGCCAAGGCTTTGCTGACGTTATTCTGTAGTTTGGCTAGGGTATGTGCAGCAATCAACTCCAACCTTGGTATGCTCATATGTTTAGGAGCAATTCTTGCTTTAGCTGTGAGTAGATTCTGGCTGACCGGTGTTGAGTTCTCATACGCAACGATGTATATTGCAGCACAAACAGCAGTCTTGCTTGCGTCAGCAAATCCATGCATCTCATAATGTGTTGGGTTGTCAGTGAACACACAGCGTGGTACAGTTATGGTTGGTGTACGCTGCAAGCTGTTTATCCACATCTGCCATTTCCGTTGAATTTCATCTGGAATTTCCTCATCCCAATGTAGCTGAAGAAGGCACACTTCACTGAAGATCACTTTTGCAGTGATAGTAACTGGAGAACTCCATCCTACTACGTCAAAGATGCTGTTGATATCAGCTAACATCTTCCTTTTAGTGATTGGTTCACTGCTCTTCTGACATGATTCAAAACTGATTGTCAATGTGTCCTCCTCCTTGTTCCATGGAATACCTAAAATCTTTGTCTCGTTGCTAGATGTGTTGTCAAGAAACCTTGTTGTGTAAGTATCTTCTTCCTGCTTGTCGTTCTCTGCGCTGAGGTGATCGATGTTGCTATGCCATTTGTGAAGACTGAAACCACCCTCTGACAGTATGTTTGGTGGACTCCGCCTTGAGGTTGCAACATCATCTTCTTTGTTTCCACCACCTTGAATATCGTCAACATACGTATCTTCCAGCAAGCTATGTACTGTTGTTGGATATTCCTGTTCATAGTCCTCAATGTGCTTCTGCAATGTTACACCAAGAATATATGGACTTGACGTCGCTCCAAAGATCACTCGTGTGAATCTGTACTCCGTCACCTCACGATCTTGTAGATTGTTATACCACAGAACTCGCAGTGCATCCCTGTCTTGTTTGTGCACTCTGATTTGCAGGAAAGCTTTCTGAATATCTCCTGTGATACAGAACTTTCGCATGCGATTTCTTGCGATGATGTCAAACAAAAGTGGTTGTAGCGGTGGCCCTGTCTCTAGGCAGTCATTGAGTGAAGGGCTTCTCATGTTGGCTCTAGCTGAGCAGTCATATACTATTCTCATCTTTGTTGTTTCTGCCTTATCTCGGATGACGGCTTGATGTGGGACATAATGTACTGTCTCCCCCGTTTGATTGGCTGGTACAGGCTCAATCACTCCCATGTTGATTTGTTCTCTCATGATTTCATCGTACTCTTCTAATCTCCCGATTTTCTCTAGTCTCTTTGTTGTGCTGTATAGCCGAGCTGTGCACAAGCTCTTATTTGTAGGAAGTGGAACATGATCTTCTTTCCAAGGTAGTTTTGTTTCGTAGTATCCACTCTCTACCCTAGTCAACTGTCTCTTGAACTCTTCGTGAATTGCTGCACTTTCCTTTATATCTGTGTCTTTGATTCCAAGAACATCCAGTGAGCACAGCATCTCAAATTCTTCTTGGCTGGATCTCAAAAAGAACTGTTTCTCTGTCTGACTCTCTCTCCCTGACTGCCGTCCAGAAATTGTCCAACCCAGCATCGTGAACTCTGCTCCTGGATCCTTATCTGGGTGAGTTCCAAGGACTAGAGGTTCTGTCGTGCGAATCCTCTGGTAGTCTGCGACTCCTAAGATAATGTGAACTGGCATTGAAACATTCGTTGTCTCTTCCTCGCTGAAATGTAACCGGCTGAGTCGTCTGTGTTGTTTCTTCAATGCAGGAATGCCTGGGTTAGGTAGGTGGGTTAATATACCTTTCTCAGCATTCACACACTCCACATTGAATGAGAAACCATCAACTGCTAAGGACTGTAATGTGATACTGTACACCTCAACAATCTTCCTTACAGTGCCGTACATCTGTTCAATACAACGTTGTTCTGTCTTCGCTGGCTTCAAGTGCAATTTTGTGATCAAGTCTGAACATATGTATGAACTCCCTGCACCTGTGTCAAACATGACTCGAACTTTCTCCTTTCCCACTTTGGCGATAACAGTGGCATGTAATGCTGAGGCATGATCCATCACTGAGCTCAATCCCTTTTCCACTTTGGTATTGTCCGACACATCAAGCGTTGATTTCCCTTTGTCACAAATTGATGTATGATGCTTTCCTTTACAGTTCTTGCATCCCCGGGATCTACAGTTGACTGCAAGATGACCAAATCCTGTACAGTTGAAACACATCCTGTTTCTTCTCAGTATTGCTCTCTTGGTGGCCACATCCAGTACTTTCATACAGCCATTACTCGAATGATCTTCTGAACTGCAATACACACATTTAATCTTGCGACCTTGTTTAGACTCTCCATTACTGCCAAGAAGTAACTTTTCTTCTTTTTTCCTCCATGACGTGTGTCTTGCTGTATCATCTCTTCTCCCTGTGGTAACCCTGTCGTCACTAACTCTCAGGGGATTTCTCTCGACATACTTTCGTAGATTTTCAACAAGCTGTTCTAAACCCCACTCTTCCCAATCATCGTCCTTTTGTACGAGGACTTCTCGAACTGGGCCAAGCTTGTCCATGAGAGTGTAGACTGAGCTTTGTGCAGTAGTCAGTTTCCTCATTGTTGTGAGAGTGCGAACTATCCTGGCAAGCCTGTTATAAAAGTCATGAATGTCACGCAACTTGTGAATGTTGGTCACTACTGGTAGTTCCTCAAGTTCCTTTATCAAGGCTTTGTGTACCTTAATGTCCTTCCCATATGTCTCGACTAGTATTCTTTTGGCTTCCTGGTATCCCTCTGAGGTATGTGGTAGCCCCAGGATATCCTCCTTTGGTTTGTCTTTCACTAGCTCTAGTAAGTAATTAAACTTACTGATTTCTGCAAGATTGGAACCATCCACCTCTACGGTAAACTGATTCCAAAAGCGCAACCAATCCTTGTAGTCACCTGAGAATGGCGTGATAGTATATTTCTGAAGCTTCACTGCTTGTGTTGAGGGCGCTGTTGATGATGCATGCTCCCTTCTGTGGTCAACTCGTTCGGCACGGCTGGCTTCAATCTGTCTCTCGAAATCTAGTTTCTGTCTATACCACTCTTCCTCTCGTTTTTGTTGGCGTGTTGCTGCCATCTCAATTTCCATTTGTTGTTGTGCTCTGTATTTTGATTGTTGCTCATTTACCACGCGCTGGATATGTAGCTCTTTTTCAAGCTTGAGTTGTACGTCTCTTTCCACAGCTTCGTCTAGCTGTTTTCTGATACGCTGCCGCGCCTCCCTAAATGCCTGGATTGACACTTTCTGTGTTGATGTCCACTCCTTCACATGTTCTAAGTCTGACTCTGCTTCCAACAGATATTCGGCTGTCTCGTCTTTCAATTTGTCTAATCGCTTGATCAACTCTCCTATTTGTTCATATGCCGTGGTAATATCTACCGTGTCCTCACTGTTGGATAGCTCTGCAATTTCATCAAGTTTGATTTCGGCAATTGCCAGCTGTCGTTTGAATCTCTCCTCGGTAAATGCCATGTTTTGTGTACGTTTGCAAGTACTGCGATCAACAGTTATTCGACTGCAAAAACCTCGTTGCAACTGCGTCAGTTCTGCTTTCCCACGGTAACTTTCATCTAATTTGATTGATGATGCAATGCTGTGTACAACACTTAGTCCTATATGATGTACTCACGCTCTTGCTCCCGTCGTGGTCGCCACCGTTCAGTGTGGGGAATATTTAGTGTAGAGATATTGGCCGCCGATCATTCCCAGTGACACTGAAGAAACTCACAGTTCTCGATGAACAAAAACACTGGTTTATTACGTTTAAACTCACGGTACAGAGCAGCACGCCGCATCCATGTGCGTTGCCGTTGTAGGTTCAAAAAGCATGATGGGAAATCTGGTAGTAATGAGAATTTAACCCCAGAATCACGACAAAGTAACACAAAAAATTCAACTATGAAGCAACTGTTGCCGGAAACTTCGTAACAAATATGTCCATGTTAACACAGTCCGCGCAAATAAATCATTGTACATGCACAGTGATGAGTGTCCTGAAAATGTGCATTTCGGTCAAAGTTCAGCCATCGACTGTACATAGATTCTCATAACTGTGTCCAAGCTCTAGAAAAGTCTCTGTTGAGCGAAGTTTTTATGTCATGCGCAGTAAGTGTTCAGAGCATCAACTGTAGTATAAATATTTTGCCAAATTTCCGGAATCATGATAAACAAGATAAACAAAATTAAGTTTTGGTCTAAACAACAACAAATACAAACAATAATAAAGTCGGTAGGTTTTCCACACGAAGCCAAAAATGACAGGGATGTCATACTGCTACCAATTATCAGTAAAATATATATACATTGTCAGGTGTTCTGAACATTGCTCCTCTCAGCAAGGTAAGCCGGATTGCGAAAGGGTTACAGTGCTATGTTTTACTGTATTTCTTCTGAAAACACCTCTACAAAATATCTCTGTCATAAAGGAGGTAGGTTTTATTGCATGTTTATAGACTTTGAAAAGGCATTCGACCGTGCCCATCGATAGGATATGTTTTATAAATTATAGAAAAACTGGTCTGAAGAGCAATGGCCATATATGCGAAAGTAAAAACGTGTGTACTACGCATGCGATGACATTTACATATTTCTTCGCTTGTCCGTATGTTGTTTGATGGGGCTTTATCATTTCCCCCTTTCACTTTTCCCCTTTAATGACATATACGTGAAGGATCTTAAAAAGATGTGTGGGTAGACGGATGTTCAATGGGGCTGATAGAATTGTTTATACTTTATTCGCTGAAGACTTGGTATTAATCCCAGAGACTACCATCAGAACTGCAGAAACTTTTGAATAAACTTGAATTGAACTGCAGAAAATACAGAGTAAAATTTAATGTGGACAAAACAGAAATTGCTGTGTTTAGATCATGCTGGGCAATTACCTGACTATGGTTTTTTCGGGGGGAGGGGCGGGCGGGTGAGACATACGAGACTAATATTTTCTGTTGTGTCGTATTTCAAATATTTTTGTGCAGTTCTTCCATGCAGTTGTTTATGGACGAAAGTTGAGAGCCAGTTCTGGCTGATCAACCGTCTAAATTCCTTTTATGCTCAGTACGCGAAAATTAATCATATAAGAGACGAAGCCACTGACATTTGGTAAAAGTTACAGTCACTTTAATAATTCCGATTTTGAGTTATGCCAGTCAGATCTTGAGTTATGCCGATACGATCTACCAACAAATTGTTAAAGAGGAAAGTAATTTGCAGTAAGTGAAAAGACAGTAATACCTATTGTCGTGATGGTACAAATTGCTAGAAAAAGAAAACAGAAAGAAAAACAAGGAAATGGCATCGCCGTATTCTTTTGCCGAATGTCAATTAAGGACCAGTAAAATAAATTTCTCGAGTTTTTTTTCGTTGCATGCCTGTTAGTGTGTGCCACTGCACCGTGTTATGAGAAATTATGTATCTCTTGTTTTACTGAAAGTGCAGTGGAATTTGATCGTTAAGGGCGTAATTTCTTGCCTAGTGCGCGCAGCAGGCCGGCTGAAGGCTGGTGCCGAACTGCCAAACGATGATATAAACTGGTCTTCAAATGTTGCACGGCAAACGACGACACGAAAATTAATAAATCGTAATAACTTTCATAGATCGCGCGAAGGCTAGCGACCGAGGAAACACAGGCTTCCCTCCTCGTCGCAGGCCCAGCAGCAGAATTTGTAACGCCCTCATAGTCAATCAAGGAGAGAACTCAATTTTCCCACTTAGGTCAGCTGATGAAACCCGTTAAACGACCTCTTTCATCGCTGTCTCACGACCGATCGTGATACAGGCACAGCATAGGTGAGAAAAACAACCAAAATAAACCGTAAACATCGTAACTTGAACTAGCAAATCGCCATCTATGGTTCAGTAATAAAGAAAATAATGATAAATATATATCTTTTCCCAGAATGGCGACCCCAAAGCCGGCAGTTCAGTCTGTTCAAGTCTTCGGACGGAAGGTATGGTATCGTCCATTGCATTGCAATGCTGCTTCAGTGCTTGTCTTCCTGGATTTGTGCCTGTAGTCGTATGCTTTGATTTCTGACCTCAAACTTGGTGCTCTGACCCGTCAAATGTATACGTGTAATAATGCGTCATTTTGTTAAGCAAGGGAGTTTCTGTCATGACATTTATATCGCTCGCTAATCAACAAAATTTGTCTTCGAGTGAGTGTGACCATAGACCCTAAAACGGGTCTATGGTGTGACACTATTCTCGACCAATATTCAAAAGTGTCAATACACATAAATGACATAACTTTTAGTTCTGCTTTTTTCCACACAATTTCTGTATCATTCGCTCTTCTGTATCGTCTGATCTCTCATTCACCGTGCTCGTATGTTTTTCACCTACTGACGTCACTCCGCGGTCGAGAATTGCCAATAGTATTGGTTGCTGCATTATAGTACAGCACGAGAGGTTTGTTGGTTGGACGGCAAAATCAGCAAAATCTTATGTTGCCGTCCAACCCACAACCTCAGGCAAATCCTCGAGCAACTGTACCACAGCAATAAGACTGATAGTAATGTAATACATGTTGAACTTTTAAAGTCTATCATACACTCTGTACAGCAAAAATTCCAGTTATAGCCTGGCCACAACATCTAAATTGTATGCTTTGCCACCTTCACACGTAACATTTCTGTCAGTAGCTGCAAAATTGTAGCGCTACGGTGAGGCGGTCGGTGATTTTTGGTTTTTGCGACTTCGCTCACCAGTAGCGCTACAATGCCGATGGCCCTGTAGAGGTGAAAATAAGCGCATCCAACTGGACGAGGCGTGTTGATGTGAAATGCTACATATTTACTGCAGTGACCAGCAGGGCTCGAAATTAGCGGTGGTCTTGCGTCCAGGTCGTACCGATTTATCACTACTGAAGACAAAACACTATACTACACTAACCTTGTAGTTTATGGGGTTTGGAATTTGTTAAAACACGTCAATCGCGTTACATAAACATTGAGCGTGTGGCATCAGTGTTTCTGGGAGTCGCCATTACCGGAAGTTGGTAATGGCGGCTCCCAGAAATGTTTTCTGAACGCGATTGGTCGTGTTTTAACAAATTCCAAACCCCATAAACGACAAGGTTAGTGCAGTATAGTGTTTAGTCTTCAGTAGTGATAAATCGGTACGACCAAATGCAGTAAATATGTAGCATTTCACATCAACACGCCTCGTCCAGTTGGATGCGCTTATTTGGCACTCTACAGGGCCATCGGCATTGTAGTGCTACTGGTGAACAAGGTCGCAAAAACCAAAACTCCTAAACCGCCTCACAGTAGTGCTATAATTTTGCAGCTACACCAATTCTGTACTAATGAACCATCATCCGGACAATTAACTTTGGGTTCCTTTAGTTAGCAGTCACCATGTTGTGGAATAGAATTGCCAGTATTCTGTTGTATGAAATGTTAGATGTATCATTAAATACGTCCCAGTCCTCCATTAAAGAGACAGTTGTAACTTTTGACAATATTTTCATTACTTTTGTTGCATAAAGCCAGTACATATTCTAAAAGCCCTTGAAGGCAAATGCATTGACATAAACAGTAACAGATAACACAGCTCTAACGCAATCAAAGGTGATACACCTGGAAGGTGTGAACTGCTATTATATGCTTCTTACGTCATATTTGTTTAAAATTGCAGAAAACAGCAACAGCAGTAGCACACTGCAAAAGAGGGAATGGTTTGTTGAAAGTCAATGGACGTCCCCTTGATACAATGGAACCTGTTTCACTTAGGTATAAGGTAAGTTCAATCTACAAGATTTCAACCACTAGACCAGGTCATGTGGTTACAATTTGGTAGCAACAGCAGTGCAGTAGATAATGTTCAAACACAGCGAATAATGTTACTGATGGTTTAATATGAAACTTTGGGGAAAATGCCACTGGAATATTTGGAGCTTCGATTTTACTTGAACTGACTTGAAAATTCTACTGAGGTTAACCTAGCCTGGCCGTAAGCCATGATTTTCACATCTGCAATCAGGCATGTATATAACACTGTATGTGCGCAATAAAAAAAAAGCCTGGGACAACTTGTGCAAGTGAGTAGAACACGTTTGTGCAAGTGCCGCATCCGATGTTGACTCCATGACCCATTATTGACTGACAAATTTACAATTTGCCTCCTCAAAGTGGTCTTGAAATTTTGACTTTTTGTAATCGTCATCAAGTGTTTTTTCTTATCTCCATGCCTACAGCTTCAAGAACCAATCCTTTTATTAGGAAAAGAGAGATTTTCCGGCGTTGACATCAGAGTCCGAGTCAAAGGTGGTGGTCGCGTTGCCCAGATATATGGTGAGTATTGAATTCCTTCCTCATGCTAGTAGTTGATTTTGCACCACACATCTCAAGTAGTTTACTAAACCCTTTTATGACAATGGTTTGGCCCAAACACATAGTTATCAGTGGTGAGGATGGACCTGTTCACAAAAAAGAGGGTGAGCGATCAAATGTAATTGCCCATCCTGCTTATACTTTGCGTATTGAAAACTCATGAAGTCAGTTCTCCTCTATAGTCAAATATAAGAATCACTAGTCACCACCCAGAGTTTTGGATGAAAAAAGTAAATATCCTCAATGATATTTGAAATTAAAATTCTTACTTTGGAAAAAATTTATATACCTTGCAAATCATCATTGAAAATTACAAAGTGCAGCTGCATACACCAAGGAATTATAAGATATTTTTTCTCCAAGAAATCTGCTGCTATGGCTGCCTGAAAATAGCGCAGCCAAATTTGACCTGTTTACCCCCATTTCCTGTGTGATCAGGTCCTGAAACACCTTTATAACAATGGGTTTGGGCCAAACCATGGTGGTGGAAGGGTTAAAAAGGCAAATGTCAAAATTTATGGATATATTTTGGAACCACATAGCCATATGCCTTTTAGAGGTCTCTGTGCCACTGAAAATAGTTTGGTTGTAGTAAGTCAAAAGTTTGGTGGTTAGAAAGGGTAGCATTTGATTGAAAAATCAAACTATGAGTTTGCAACCAGCGTCAGGCAGTACACACCTCAAAATTTAGAGACTTTCAAATGTTTGCTCAAACTTTCCATATTAAAGCGAACTTTAATTCATTCCCTTTTGAAATCAAGAATTAAAATCAGGGTCACAGAGCAAAATTTTTTGGTGCTTGAGAAACAAATTACTCAATCTTTACCAGCTCTTGAGATCCAAAATAGCTGCTGTTCCTTTGTTAAACGCTGTAGAAAAAAAAGTGATTTTTGATTTTAACAAAAATTAGCAAGTGAAAATTTTAGTTACTCCACAAGCTTCATAATGACCCTCCACAAGTTGTATACCAAAAACCTATTGTAAAATTTTCAGGGTCCGAATATCTGTCCCCGAGGTGCATGAATTAACCTGTAGAGAAGCTTCCAGATTCTACATATTGAATCATTCTGGCAAGATTATCTGTGCCTTGATAATGTGGAATTTGAACTTCTGATCAGACATACTTCATTCAGGGATAATAAAATGTTCTCTTTTGAGAGCAAGTGAGGAAAAATTACTTAAATGGTGTGATCGAACAGCCTGGAATTACGCTTTGTATGGAATTTACACATAAAGAAACATTTACTCTTTAGGGTAAGGTGGTACATGCCTCGAAAGTGAAAGACTTCAACTTTTGCTCAAACTTTCCTTGAGGAATCTTTCAACCATTCTCTTTCAAAATCAAGAATAAAAACAGGGGGTGGGGGTGGTGTCACTGCAAAATTTGGTACTAGAGAAAAAAATAACCCCAGATTTACAGATATTTAAAATTCAGAATGGCCGACATCCCTGCGTCAACTCTATGGAGAAAAATAAAATTTTTGAATTTCAAAAAACTACACTGGGAAAAAGTTTTCTTACACCAAGAGCTTTAAAATGAACCCCCCACAAGTGGCATATCAGAAAAGAATTGTAAAAGTTTGAGAGTCTGAATATCTGTCCCCGAGATGTGTTGTACAATAAATCATTGGCAAACACTATAAATGTGATGGAATTAGATGTTTAACACCCTTGTTTGTTTTCAAAGAGACACAAATTGCTTTATAATAGCAAGGAAGAGTTCAATTTGATAAATTTTTGTTTTTCTGAAATTGCAGTATCAACCTACTGTCATGTAACTTGATGTATCTCAAAAGTGTTCATTCTGATTTTATTTGCAGCTATTCGTCAAGCCATTTCAAAGTCATTAGTTGCATACTACCAGAAATGTAAGTATTGCAGTTTCATTATATTCTCCTCAGTTCATTTCACTTTTCACACCGGTATAATCTCTCGGAGTAAGTGTTTTGAGAGCTATACTTGAAACCTACTAAATGCTAGAAGATATAGTATTTCGTTGATACCTTTTCGGCGGTGCAAGTATTGCAACACCATGATACTGAGTAATGGCCACTCCACCACATTCACCAGGAAGATATACAATGAGATTGTGTATGTGTGTAGTCAGTAGACAGGTATAATTTCTTTTGCGTAGCTCTCCTCTTGTGCATGTATCGGTGTATGTAAAGCTGTAATCTTAACCTGTAGAGTATTTCCCACAAAACAAGTTGAGATGTGTGAAATATTTCTGATTTATCAAAAGCAAAGCTTGGCATTTGGTGGATGCCTGCCATCATGTCAATCAACAGTTTATAACTCTGGACAGAAAGTCAAACTGGTCTGTTCATTCGCCACTTTAAATCGTGCCATTTCAAATAGCCTCTGTCGACATCAGTTGGCACTGATTCTTGTTATATTTTCACCAAGCAGTTTCTTGAGTCAAGTGCAAAACATGAAACCCAACAAGCAGCAGTGCGCCCTCGAACAAACGTGTATTTCTGGAAACTTTGCATCAGTTTGGGGATTTGTGGAATATATTCTTTGCCTTGGCCCTATATCTTTTACATGTAAACCAAAAATTATGCTTCCGCCACAGGCAGTTTCTGTTGTGGTGTGTCATATTGGCTTAGACGGCACACTGACTAGCCGCATAAAATTGGATGAGAGCTTTCTTACTACACAATGCATTGGGAGCACTGGTCTCCATATTGTACTTTCTGATGTCAGTATTACCACTGTATCACACACACTCTCCATCATTTCAATTTCAGACGTTGATGAGGCTTCCAAGAAGGAAATCAAAGACATTCTCATCCAGTACGACAGAACGTTACTCGTCGCCGATCCAAGACGATGCGAGCCGAAGAAGTTTGGCGGTCCCGGACCCCGTGCCCGTTACCAGAAATCTTACCGTTAATTTCTCATTTGTACTGCATTGTTGCTGTCACAAATAATGTAAAAACTTGGAAATAAAGAGACAGGTTTCTGGAAAATTTGCTGTTCAGATGTTGTTTTCATATGAAGAATGTCAAATGGCAGGTTTGATATTATGAAAGAGAATCGTTGTATGGTGCAAGATGACAGTCTCAAAATTTCTCAGATCACATCATTTGCATGAAGCCCATAACATCATTGTTGACAACAAAACTACCGGCATCATTGCACAAGTGGTACTCACATCAGTGTCACCACAATGTGCTTTGTCTATGGCAAGTGTGACATCAGTTTGTGGCGATACCACTTCTGGAATGGTGCTAAAGTACTAAATGTTATCATGTTTGCATGTGACAACAGCCCCCGAGTAGCATTGTATCCGAAGATGTGCATTTTTGAAAATTGAAAATCAGTCTTGCAAATTTAGGAAGAAAGTATTGGAGTCAAAGAACAAGAGAGAACAATTCATGGCCCTGCAGTTCTGTGAAACATTCAGTGACTTGTCTTGTTCAATATCAACAAATTCTGGAGTTTGGGTTTCTCATATGGGATGACTCTTTGGCTCTCTCAAATCACGATGGTGACCAAGGCAAAAAAATTACAATACAGATGTGCCATGCAAGTGTCCTGTTTGATTTCCAGTGACAGTGAGCAGGCCATTACGGCCAATCTGCACATGATGTCATTACAACTACTCACAGACCCATCCAATGGTAGTATCTGTATATGGTGGATCTCACCTCGAAAGTGAAAGACTTAAAACTCTTGCTCAAACTTTCCTGAAGAAATATTTCACCCATTCTCTTTCAAAATCAAGAATGAAAATCGGGGGTCACTGTACAAATTTTGTTACCAGAGAAAGATTTACCGATATATTACCGTGTATTAACACTATGGATAAAAATAAACATTTTCGAGTTTCGTAAAACTAAGCCGATGTAAAGTTTTCTAACTCCAAGAGCTTTAAAATAAACCCCCAGAAGAGGTATATCAGAAGAGAATTGTAAAAGTTTGATAGTCTGAATGTCTGTCCCCGAGGTGTGTTCAGGCAGAATGCACCTCAGATATTCAGACTCAAATTTTTAAAACTTTTTTCCAACCTACCACTTGTTGGGTTCATTTTAAAGATTTAATGGAAAAAAAGTGTTTACTGTCTGTTTTTTTAAAACAAAATTATTTTTCCCCATAGAGTTGACACAACGAGTGCAGTTATTTTGGATTTCAAAATTTGTAAATGTTCCGTTGTTCTTTTGCACCAAACTTTGCGTGGTGACTCCTTATTTTTATTGTTGATCAGGTAAGAGAATGGCCGAAAGTTTCATTTAGGAAAGTTCAAGCAAAAGTCATATTCTTTCACAAGGCGCACGCTACCTGAAAAGAAAATTATGGCCGATCTGGACTACCTATGCATCCCTCTCTTGCCGTTCTCTTGGCAGATAGAAGAGCATATAATAATTAGCCCCGGTTGTAATGATGTTTTGCAGCTTTTTACCAATGATTTTGACGATGAGATACAGCTGGATATATATTGATACACTACCTAATTAGGTTTGTCAGTTTGCTGGCGAATTTTTAGTCGTCAACTTTTACAACTTTGCGCCAACATCAGACAGACTAAAACAGCAGGTGACGCAGCAAGATGTCTGTAAACTAATTTACTATGTAGTATGTTTATATCTTTACAGCAGCTATCAGTTTCAATGGTGACACACACAGAGACTGGTTGCCAAGTTTTACAAGCAGTTCAAATTCACGGAGAGGTGGTAAAAGAACAACGTTACTGCAAATTTAGACTCAGAGGACAGTGTTCTTTGTAGTTGAATATCAATAAAGTTCATGACTTCAAAATAAATAATACTTCAAAAGTAAGATGTTGAGTTACATCAAAACTACCTTCAACATCTGCATCTTCATGAAGTCTTTCAAAATATCAAAATCTCTCTCTCACTGGCTCTAGGGTGCATGCAGTTTTGCAGTGTAATCTGTGTCAGTTGTGACACCCCACACTGATCCTGCAACCAAAAGGGGAAAAATTGGAACTTTGGAACACTGTAAATTACCTTTTTTAGCATTGTTCCATTCAATATTGGCGCTATTCATGAAATGATAGTTGCCTGAAACAGTAATTGGAATGTTGATCAGTAATTCCAGAAAGATCAGTTTATCATTCCAGAGATGTTACTTTTTTAAAGAGAGTGGGTACGGGTATGTAATGCCCGAATCTAATACATTGTCAGCAATGTTCTGGGTCCAAATATCTCTAGTCATATGTGCTACCCTAACTAGTAAGAGGACATGTCCGGGATAAACATCTCGAAGTAACATCATTATATTGTAAAACTTGAAGATATGAGGATGGTTAACTTTCTTAGATGGTGATCATATTCATGAAGACACTTTAAAACATTATAATTACACAAACGTATCTATGATATCTGGGCAGGGTGCAATCATAGACCCTCGAGGGTCTATGGTGCAATAAAGTTTGGCCGTAGGTGTGTACTTTAGATGCACTTCACAACCGTCGAGGGCGTCCCCTGAACAACTCTCTGAAGGATATCCAGAACGCAAGGGTATACGGCAAGAGTAGGACAGGGCCTATGACATGTAAGGTTTTATACCGCAGATATAACGAAAAGCCACTGTTCATCAGTGCGCAGTCATTCAAAGGTGGTTGCCGTACTGCCATCTTCAAAACTGGGATATTATGACTCCGTGAGTCTTTTGAGTAAATCCCCTTCAAATTTAAATTTTATTCGCTATTCCAAATTTTCATGGTGTAAAAATAGGTGTGTGAAGTTGGTTCCTAGTTCCTAGTTCCTAGTTCCTTATTCGACCCGATCTGAATAAGGAACTGCAACGTGAAGTTGGTTCCCGGTTCCTAGTTCCTTATTCGGCCCATTCTGAATAAGGAACTGCAATGTGAAGTTGGTTCCCGGTTCCTAGTTCCTTATTCGGCCCATTCTGAAAAGGAACTGCAATGTGAAGTTGGTTCCTAGTTCCTAGTTCCTTATTCGATGGTTCCCAGTTCCTTATTCGGCCCATTCTGAATAAGGAACTGCAATGTGAAGTTGGTTCCTAGTTCCTAGTTCCTTATTCGATGGTTCCCAGTTCCTTATTCGGCCCATTCTGAATAAGGAACTGCAATGTGAAGTTGGTCCTAGTTCCTAGTTCCTAGTTCCTTATTCGATGGTTCCCAGTTCCTTATTCGGACCATTCTGAATAAGGAACTGCAATGTGAAGTTGGTTCCTAGTTCCTAGTTCCTTATTCAAAATTACATATTTGACCAATTCTAATCGTATTAACGCCATTTGCACTAGTTCCTGATTCATTTCTTAGTTTCTATTTCAGTTCCCGATTCAAAATAACATTTTTGTCCCAGTTTACCCCTTTTCAACCAAATTTTACTGCAAATAGAAACCTAGTTCCTAGTTCCTTATTCGATGGTTCCCAGTTCCTTATTCGGACCATTCTGAATAAGGAACTGCAATGTAAAGTTGGTTCCTAGTTCCTAGTTCCTAGTTCCTTATTCGATGGTTCCCAGTTCCTTATTCGGCCCATTCTGAATAAGGAACTGCAATGTGAAGTTGGTTCCTAGTTCCTAGTTCCTTATTCGATGGTTCCCAGTTCCTTATTCGGCCCATTCTGAATAAGGAACTGCAATGTGAAGTTGGTTCCTAGTTCCTAGTTCCTTATTCGATGGTTCCCAGTTCCTTATTCGGCCCATTCTGAATAAGGAACTGCAATGTAAAGTTGGTTCCTAGTTCCTAGTTCCTAGTTCCTTATTCGATGGTTCCCAGTTCCTTATTCGGCCCATTCTGAATAAGGAACTGCAATGTGAAGTTGGTTCCTAGTTCCTAGTTCCTTATTCGATGGTTCCCAGTTCCTTATTCGGCCCATTCTGAATAAGGAAATGCAATGTGAAGTAGGTTCCTAGTTCCTAGTTCATTATTCAAAATTACATTTTTGACCAATTCTAATCGTATTAACGCCATTTGCACTAGTTCCTGATTCATTTCTTAGTTTCTAATTCAGTTCCCGATTCAAAATAACATTTTTGTCCCAGTTTACCCCTTTTCAACCAAATTTTACTGCAAATAGAAACCTAGTTCCTAGTTCCTTATTCGATGGTTCCCAGTTCCTTATTCGGCCCAGTCTGAATAAGGAACTGCAATGTGAAGTTGGTTCCTAGTTCCTTATTCAAAATAACACATTTAACCAATTCTAATTGTATTTAGGCCATTTTCATTTCAGTTCCTAATTCATTTCTTAGTTTCTAAATCAGTTCATGATTCAAAATAATACATTTGTCCCATTTTACCCGTTTGCAACCAAATTTCACTGCAATGAGAAGCCTAGTTCCTAGTTCCTTATTCGATGGTTCCTAGTTCCTTATTCTACTCAATCTGAGTATGGAACAGCAACGTGAAGTTGGTTCCTAGTTCCTTATTCAAAATAACACATTTCACCTAATTTTATTTAGGTCATTTTCACTTCAGTTTCGGATTCATTTTTTAGTTTCTGTATCAGTTCCCGATAATACTTGTGTCTCATTTTACCTGTTTTCAACCATATTTCACTGCAGTTCCTGATTCAACTGATAATTAGAAGCCTAGTTCCTAGTTTCTGATTCAACTCAATCTAAATAAGAAGCTTCGACATCGAGATGGTTCATAGTTCCTAGTTCCTTATTCAAAATAGCACAATTGACCAATCCTGAGTGTATTTAGGCCATTTCATCTGCAGTTCCTGATTAATTTTTAGTTTCTTATTCAGGTCCCGATTTAAAATAATGCTTTTGCCCAATTGTGTGATTTTCAACCAAATTTCACTGCAGTTCCCGAGTCAACTGATGAAAAAGTAGTCGATTTCCTAGTTCCTGATTCGTTCCTGATTCAAAATAACTCATTTGACCAATCTAAATGTGTTTCAGGCATGTTAGAATTTACTGCACTTTAGAATTTTAAAGGTAGATCTCGCCACGTTTTCATACGATTTTGTCTATTGTGGTAAACATAGCAGTGACGCTCTTGCTGCTGTGGTTATACAGAAAACAAACATATTTACACATAATGGGACCTCTTTGGAACATTTTTCTCATGCATGTAGTGGCGTATTTTCAGAAAAAAAGCGAAGAAGTAATCACTTTCTCACTTTGAACCACTCGGCATTTACGGAAATAGCCGAGCACGCCTCGTTGTGATTGTCGTTGCCATGGTGTCATGGATACAATTTACATATCCGAAAAGTATAGAAAATGTATTTGTTTTCCAAAATGTCTCTGTGTGTGTTTGTTTTGGTCAAAAATACGCGAAAGTATAGAGGGAATGGGCCGTTTTGTGATCTGTAAACAGCAATCAACAGTAGAGTGTCTTAAGAAAAAAGTGTTTCAGAATTTTTCAATTCCGTTTGAATTTTTTACAATAGGATGTGAAAGTGACAACTCCGGTGACTTACTTAAAAAACTCCAGGTTTGTCACTTTCACACCCTACTGTGCACAAAAACTAAAACAAATTTAAAAATTCTGAGACACTTTTTCCTAAGATACTCTACTGTTCATTGCTGTTTACAGATCACCAAGCAGACCACTCCCTCTATACTTATAATTTTTAAAGTAAAAACATCAAAAATGTGTATTTTTGACCAAAACAAGAAAAATCCACAGTTTTGGAAAATAAATACATTTTCTATAATTTTCAGATATAGAGTTTAAAGAAAACATATACTTTATTGGGTCAAAAACATCATCTTCAATGCCTTTCCATCGGATGATTTCTGAGTTACAGTTTTTGTAGTTTTCTCTTTCTCTGCCTCTTTCTCTGCCTCTGCCGGCCCGTCATCTACCTGTTTTTGAGGTTGCCTGGTCAAAGATCATCGGCTGCGACTTTCCTGTTCGCTTGGCAGTCTCTTGCAAGGTGACCATCTCGCGAACATTTTCTGCACTTCACTGGTTTTGTGCAAGTAGAGCTGGTATGTCCTTCACAAAGACATTTACCACAGCGTTGTTGATAGCTCGCCGTGGGTTGTCTACATACAATCTTAGCCGAGAAAGTTCCGATTTGGACGAAAGTTGGTAATGGTGATTTCGGCTTCTCAACAAAAACAGAGCGATCTCCATTCAAGATGTTAGTCAGTTTGCCACCGAACCTCCACTTCAGACGAGTAATGTCTGTTTTTAACTTGAGACCCATGTTGGTAAGAGTGGCAGTGATCGCGCTATCATCAAGCGATAAAGGCAAATCTTTGATGGTCAATCTTAACCAGTCTTCATGCAATTCCTTACGAAATGGGTTTCTTCCCCATAGCGTAACAGACTTACCCCGAAGTGCTAGCCCGTGTTGAAGCAATATTGTTCTATCGGCTTCGTCATTCAGATATATCCGCCATAGGCCCCGTATACGTTGCAAACCTCCAAGGCTGTCAATCGTGACAACTTCGGCGATGGCTGCTAGGACCTCTTCCCCTTGTAGCCAGTGATCACTTTCTCTTGGTACAACGTCTGATTGTTTGAGAAAGATCGGCAGGACTTGGCATTTGTCTTCTTTGCCTTTGGTATTCTGTGTATTTGCAACCACCTGTGCGTACAAGGCTTTGTCTCGACTCTCTATGGCCATGTTGAGTTGACTGGTACAAAAATAACGATTTCTACTTCCAATATGATCAAAACGATCTCTGTGTTACAAAAAGGTTGCTCTTGGAGCGTTATAGTAACGGATGAATAAAGATTTGAGCAAACTCACCCTGGTTCGGTAGGAAAAAAACGATAATTCGGAGCGTTACGAAAATCTGCTTCCGTAGATTGCAGAACACAGCGCCCTCCGATGGAAAGGCACAAAGTTCCATACTTGCTTTTCTACGGGAAAGCAAAGAAAATCAGTCGGAAATAGCTACATCACTGGAAAATCAACAAAACGATCAAGACGAGACAGATATCGATGACGGAGACGCAACAGACGTCAGCGGGGAAGATGAGCGATACAACACGTCAAGAGAAGAAGTCTCAGAATTATCGGCAGAATCGCCGCGGTTAATCACATCAACAGCGGTGAAGACAACAGACAAGAAGAAGAAACGGAAAAGACGACGAAAGTTGCGATACTAATGAATAAATGAATAACTGTTTAAACTTTATTACCCTGAACGTCAGGGGTTTCAACGAAAAAAGTAAGCGACAGCATATTATTCGTTGGCTGAAATTCCAGAAGGCAGATATTGTGGTTCTGCAAGAAGTTCACGGATTGAAAAAAGACACTGAAAAGTGGGAAAAAGAATGGGGCGGTAAAATCTTCTTTTCTGAAGGGGACAATTACAGCAGAGGCACAGCAATATTGATCCATCGTAATTTACACTTAGACATTGACACCGTGTGGAATGACAGCAGTGGCCGTATTATCATAATAAACGGCAATCACAACGGTTTCAAAATGTCAATCTGTGGTATTTATGCCCCTAATGACATGAAACAAAGAAGAGAATTCTTTGTCAAACTCAATGATTACGTCAACGATAACTGTTTGCATGAGAACATAATTTTGGCAGGTGATTTCAACTGTGCGTTGGACAAATCCATGGATAGAGAATCAACGAAACGCCAATCAAATGACAGCTCTACAGTTATTCTACGGAAATTTATTCAACGATTTCAAATGTGTGACGTTTGGAGAAAGTCACACCCGGCAAAACGCCAATTCACGTGGCGCAGACTCGCACCTTCGCCAGTTCACAGCCGCCTGGACTACGTTTTCCTTTCAAAACACCTTATCCAACAAGTCATAAAGAGCGACATCAGACCTGCCGTCCAGACAGACCATATGGCTGTGTTCATGAAAATTCGGTCAAGTACTGATAAGCGGGGGCCCGGGACGTGGAAATTCAACAATAAACTGTTAGAAAATGATGAATTCGTGGCAAAGGTAAGAGAAATCATACAGAACTGCAGGGGTAAGAGCTTTAGCAGCAACCAAATAAAGTGGGACTATTTAAAGGGGGAGGTGAAAGAATATGCTGTTGAATTTACAAAGAACGCGACAAAGAGATGCAACAAAGAAGTACCAAACCTTGAAAAGCAGCTAGAAGAATATGAAAAATTAATGATAAACAACCCATCGGATGAAAACATACAGAGATACAGTGAAACAAAGCAACGGCTGGAGAAATTATATACACTACTATCGGAAGGCGCACAAATAAGATCACGAGCAGCGTGGATAGAAAAGGGAGAAAGAAGTACGAAATACTTCTTAAGCTTAGAGAAACGCAATGCCGTGAAGAAAGAAATCAGAGAATTGGTAACAAGAGAGGGAAAAAGAGTGTCAGATACAGAAGGGATTCTTCGTGAACAACGGGACTTTTACAGGGAACTCTACCAACAAAAGCAAAATGAACTGACACTAGATACGTTTCTGGCGGACACGATAATATCACAACTATCAGATTCACAACAAGAACTGTGCGAGGGACTTCTTACGGAACATGAATGTTTCCATGCCCTAAAAAGTATGCCAGGGAACAAGTCTCCAGGTTGCGATGGACTTACAGTCGAATTTTATCGTTTCTTTTGGAAAGACATAAAATCTTTTGTTATTTCGTCGTTGAATGAAGCCTTTATTTCTGGGGAGCTTTCAACCCTACAAAAGCGTGGTATGATATCACTTTTGTTTAAAAAAGGTGACGAAAGTGATTTAAATAATTGGAGGCCTGTGTCTTTGTTGAATCATGATTATAAGATTGCCACGAAAGTATTGTCAAATAGGCTGAAAAGGGTTTTACCCTTTCTTATTGGTCGAGACCAAACAGGTTACATGAAAGGTCGTTTCATTGGCGAAAATATTCGTCTTATCTCCGATGTCTTACACTTTACGAAAAAGAAAAATACAGACGGTGCTATTTTGTTCATTGATTATGAAAAAGCCTTCGATAGTGTGAATTGGAATTTTATGTTCGATGTTCTGAAGCGCTTTAATTTTGGTGCTAATTTTCTTCAGTGGGTTAAAGTATTGTATAACAATATTTCGAGCTGCATTAGTTATAAGGGATGGTGTTCTGATTATTTTTCACTTCAGAGGGGAGTTCGACAGGGATGTTCCCTGTCAGCTCTATTATTTCTACTTGTCATTGAAATTCTTGCATGTAAGGTGAGACAACACAAACATATTTCTGGCATTTCTGTTACGAATAATAACTCTGCGAAAATTTCATTACTTGCTGATGATACTACTGTCTTTGTTAAAGATAAGAATTCTGTTAAAACTGTTCTACAGATTATGGATAGCTTTTATAAGTGTAGTGGATTAAAAATGAGTAGTAAGAAGTCAAAAGCAATGTGGGTGGGGAAAAGCAGAAACCGTACTGATAAAGTTGACGGCATTGTGTGGACAAATGAGCCAGTGAAAACTCTGGGTGTCTATTTTGGGGATGACGTTGATAAATGCAAAGAATTGAATTGGGCCAATAAGATTGATAAGTTGGAAAAAATTTTAAATGTTTGGAGAAGAAGAAATTTAACATTCTATGGGAGAACCGTTATTGTAAAAGTCTTTGGCATCTCACAGATCATGTTTTTAGCTTCTGTAATCGGGATACCCAATGATATAAAGTCTGTAGTTGAAAAACTTGTCGATGATTTTGTCAAGAAAAAACGCCCAATTAAGCAGGCAGTGCTTGAAAGAGATTATTACAAGGGCGGTGTTAAGTGTCTTAACATCGACAAACAGATTTGTGCCATCAATGCAATTTGGGTGAAAAGGCTGGTTTCGGGTAAAGACAGCACTTGGGCTGCCATACCATGGCATTACTTCAAAATCGATGAGTCATGTGATCTACTTCAACAAAATCTGTGTTGGAATTCATTGCCAAAACAAGTTTTATCATTACTTCCTGTTTTTTACGTCAATATTTTGAATGCTTGGTACACAGCAAGCGACAACACTAATTTAAACAGACATGTAACACAAAAATGGTGTAAGAAATATCACATTTTTTACAAGTCGCCGATTGGCGATAATTCACAATACGGGCTTTGGACAGAAGGGCAATTTATTCCACTGGAAAAACTTACTTGTAAGATCATTTACTGTACCCTCTTACAAAATCAACGTTTAGATGCTGATAATGCTAATAAGCTTGATAAATGGTATACTTCACTTGGTGCAAACCATTTAAAAACCAAAGCCTACAATCAGGCAATCTGGGAAAATATTTACTCGTGCACAAAGAAACAAAATTGAGAGAATTTCAGTGGAAATTGCTGCACCGGTTATTACCATGTAATAAATATTTGTTTTATTGGAAGAAAATTGATTCCATGAACTGTCACCTTTGTCAGGTACCAGAATCTTTAGAACACAAATACCTGGATTGTCAGATTGCTAAAAATCTCTGGAGGAGAATTACAGGGACTATTTGTAATTATTTGAATAGAAATGTAACTTTATCCAATACTGACATTATTTTTAATTGTAACACAAAAAAATTTGTTGGCAAAAAGTTTGATGGCGAAGTCATCAAAGTGTTGATTTTGCTTGGAAAATGGTCAATTCATAAATTTTGGCTCGGTGACAAGAGTGTACCCTTAAATGTACTGTTCCGACACGAGTGTGTTATGAGATGTAAAGGGGAGAAAGTTTCACGAAGAGATGAATTCGTAGAAGCTTTTGAAAAAATAATAGATTTTATTTAATTTATTTGTATTTTCTTGCAAGTGTAGGAGTTGTTGTATAACATGACCGATGTGAAACTTCCTGACAATTTTAAATAAAAGATAAAAAAAAAAAAAAAAAAAAAAACATCATCTTCAATGAGAAATACTGAGAAATACAGGATTCAAGAATGGTGCATGTCATCCTTTAGAAAAGAGTAATTTACTTTGTAACATACTCTATCTAAGAATGACACCCAATAAAATTGAATTTTAGACATACCCTTAATTTTAACAGGCTAGACACTAAGTGTATCGGACGGACGAGTCCATCAAAAAAACAGCTTAAAACGATCGGCAATACATCTGCCTGTTACCGTGGTAAATGATCAACAACACAACTGTGTGTCCTTGAAATAGTAGTATCATTAATATGTAAAAATAAAATGAAAAAATACATTAAAAAGGGTTGGTTTTAAACAAATGTTATGTTCTAGCACAATGTCATTTTTTTATTTTTTCTAAATGTAGAAAATGCATTGGTTTTGCCCAGACAATTACTGGATTGTGAGAAAAAAATTATCATAGTCACATTGCGCGTTGCCAGCCAGCAGTATGCTACATGCGTTACCATTACAACATCGGTAAACTAACTTGACGGTCCTGTGAACTCTGTCGATCAAAATCACATCTCTTGGATGCTTTTCTCTCACAATTTCAGTAAAGTTGAAATACGGTATACACAAACTAAATTTACTGTTTAAATCAAGTATACCTTTTGATCGACCTTTCTTTGGGAAAAAATATTCCAGGAGATGATTGATACTATCTGTTCAAACAATTAGTTTACCCCCCCCCCCCCCCCCCCCGCAATTGTGCCTGGACAGTGGCTGAGGTTGAGACTTGTTTTACAGTTTATTCAACAATCCTTGATGTTTACACTTGTTTGTGTTATAGAAAGATTACGTTATTTAAAAGTTAAAGTTATATATTAAAGTTACCTAAAATAAATGTAATGGCTGTATGATTCCTTTGTATATGTAAACCTTGATTTCCAAATGTCTTTACTGACATTATTATACTTGACGATGACAGTTAAACATCTTCTGAAGTTCTGCCATTTGACTTGTCAGTGCAATCTGCCTATGTCGCAATCACACGAGAGAACAACAATATTTATTAATCCGTGGCATTTTCAGGCCAATCGAATTTGAATGTCAAAATCGAAGAAGGAATTCTGAAATATCGTCATATTTCTTTCCGTGAATGTCGTTTTTAGAGTTGGCATTTCCAACATCGGATTTTACATGTAACGCCGTGCATTACGCGGCCAGCTTATATTTGATGATGATATTAGAGAGCGAAACGCGTATTAGCTCGAAATCCGGCACATATGCAATGTTCGCACGAAACAGGTGAGAAGATGTAAAGACCATCGTTTGGCAATATGCTAGGAATAAATTGAATATCGAAATTTGGTGTAGAACAGGAAGTTAATTCATTTGTCAATGTTTCATTTGTAAAGGCGGAGCCTCCTTTTAAAAGGGCGCGAAGCCGTGGTTACGTTCACTGTGTAAGTGGACACCAAATAGGCAACACGCGGGCACACGCTCCAGAAAATGCCACTTTTAGATTTTTCCGGCCGCAACAGGGCAGAAAACTACCAAGCAGTCAGCGCGAAGCTGCTGCCGATCAACTCTGTGGTTACATTCAATTCTAACGCAACTGGAAGACGATATTTTTAGGAAATTCGAGCGTTGGTGTTGGGAATCAATGACCGCTGGCGATTTGAACCGACCGTCAATCAAGCGCTAACCTCGTATAAACTCTGTTTGCAGGATAAGCAAAAGAAGCCAAAGGTTGAGATCAATTTGTGTAATTAATGGTATAGAAATCAAACATCATACTGGCCAAGTGTTTGACTGGGAGGAGAACTCCACTAAGGGACTGGACACAAATTACAGGGGGGTGGGCCGGTGTTTTTTGGGGGTGGGTCGCCATTTTTCGTGCAAGCATTTTTGAAGGGTCATAAAATTTTGTGCAAGCCTATGGGGGAGGGTCACCTTTTTTCATGCATCAAAGCTGAAATTGCATGTGCACGTTATGGAATACTGAAAAAAGAAAAAATACCTCCTGGCACTTTCATTTTCTGCCATTACCATTTTCGGCGCGCCCTTCGGGCGCAAATTTCAGGTATAATAAACAACGTATTGATGATCCAAGCAGCCACATTGATTTAAGTTGTCAGGATTTCTCTACTTATTCAACACTATTGTGCATAACTGTCCCCTATAATTACTCTTTCAATAACAATTTGGGAGATTACTTATTTGACATCATTCTCCCATTGACAATACATTGGGTATAGGTCGGTGTCAAACGTTCATGTCGCTGTATGTACATTTTTTAATTTTTTGAGGACATTGACAGAATACAAACTGTTCAGAATAGTGCATAGTGTCATCAATAACAACTGGAAGCTTCAGGTCGAACAACTTTTGAATAACAATTTAGGATCAGATAACCTATGAGTTATTTGTAGTTTCCTCATAGCCTACAATGTATAGTGAATCAACATTTTGGTGAAATTCCAAAATCAAATTTCTTGCACAACCATTGACTTGTAACCACTCTAGTCTAATCAAGAACATAAATATCAATAATCAAGCATACATAAATGCACAGGTTTACCAAGTTTTGTATTTAAAAAAATTATTCATAGTTTCTTCATAGACTACAATGTATAATGGATCCACATTTCATGCGAAATTCCAAAAACAAAGTTATTGTACACAGATGCACATGTTACCACCCTCTTCTAATCAAGCACAATTATGTCAATTATTCAGGGTTATTGTTACATATTCTTCTTTTGTCATGCAAGGAGTTTTGAACTTGACAGTGGCAGTTCTAGATTAGTGACTGTAGTGGACCCAATGAAGAAGAAGGGCTTAGTCCTTCGAAATATCGGGATTTACAAGCTCAGAGTGGAACATTGATACACTCTAATTCAGGGTCATATATACACAAATAGTGCATATTTTTAATTCTGAAAATTTTTTTTTACAGTTTTGTCATAGACTCCCATGTATAGTGGATCAACATTTTATGCGAAATTCCAAAAACAAAGTTATTGTACACAGATGCACATTTTACCACCCTCTTCTAATCAAGCACAATTATGTCAATTATTCAGGGTCCATATATGCACAAATAGTGCAAATTTTTAATTCTGAAAATTTTTTGACAGTTTTGTCATAGACTCCCATGTATAGTTTTGTCATAGACTCCCATGTATAGTGGATCAACATTTTGAGAGAAATTCCAAAATCAAATATCTTGTTCACATGTGCACTTGTAAACAACCCATGCTAATCAAGTATATCTATATCAGTTATTAAACATCTATAGATGAACAGATATTGCTAGTTTTATACTGGAAAATACACGTTCATAGTTTTCTTATAGTCGACTACATGTATAGTGAATCAACATTATCGATAAAATCTAAAAATTACATTTTTTGTACAGGCATGCACTTTTTACCTGCCACTTCAAGCAAAGTACATTTACATGAATTATCACACACATATGATTTGATATATTTTGGACAACGCGTTATATCGGCCACATTTTGCCTTCCTTTCGGGAGGGCGACTTAAAAAGTATAGCAAGTCAGAAGGGGGTCTTTAACTCATTGCGGGTTTTTTTTGGGGGTATTGAGTAACAGGGGAGGGTCACTTATTTTCATGCACGGATAAGGGGGAGGGTCACTAATTTTTGTGCATGAACTTTTGAAGGGTCACTATTTTTTACGCAGCGGTTTTTCGAAAAACACCGGCCCACCCTCCCCCCTGTAATTTATGTCCAGTCCCTAATGCGAGAACCTGGAATTGAAATTGCGGCTTTAATGTTGACTTTGACCTAGCGTCACAAGTCGGACGACTATGCCAAACAAAATAAGTTTACAGTAAATGAAAGTTTCAGTCAGGCATATTTAATTACAAACGAGTTACTCTGCTTTGTTTCCGAAACAGACGGCACATGGTCACCATACTCCCCCCCCATCCCAATAGAGCTGCTTATTGAGTTGCGTTTGCCAGAGTGGACAAAGTTTCAGGGTAACTACTTTTCGGCTAGATGCGTTCCTTGTTCAGAATAAGATAATTGATGGGGGTTGATAAAGACGTAATTAATTTGCAGTTCTCTACAGCTCGATGTCTTTTTTTACTTTCTTTTTTCACTTTTTCCGGGATCAAGAAGTGCCTTTATGTAACTATCATCGACAGACAACTGTTCTAGATCCATAGCTATCCTTGTGCCAGACTTTCAGATCAGCCTCAGGCTGATTAACAGCGGCTCAGCATAGATACTAACTTTGCGGTTTTATCAGAAAGTATCACAAGGGCAGGAAGGAGCGCGCTTTTTACATGTAGACACCAGATATTGAGGAAACCGTCGACAGTATAGGCGCGGATGGATGTTTTGTCTAAAATGTATCAGTCTCAGTGAGACGGGATTATCACTAAAAATGTAACATTGTCGGGTCCAAACCAATAACGAAAATCGCATATCCAAAATAAGGAGCAGTGTATCAAATTGCAATATTCGATTTTGTTGCACGCATAAGACAGAACACGTCGCACAAGAGCAACTACTTCATGCGCAATATTGCTAGTCAACACTCGTAAATATCAATTAAAGTCGATTCCACACAAATGTTTTTTCTCTTTCCAAACTAGAAAAATGCCTGGCCGCAAAATGTATCGCGCACCTCGCGCAATTTAAATTTGCGAATTCGTTCACAAAATCGCAGCGGTTTATGTAAAATTAGCTTGTAAACGTCATTTCCTTTGGTCTGAAATCTGTGACAAAATGCAATTTAGACATAATTTATCATGTCTTTCTCTGATTTCAACAACGAAATATGGTTGGCCTAATAATGCCACGGATTTTTATTGGTCAACACACAGAAGATGATATGCATGTATCTACAGAGTGTGTTCACTTACCTAGAATCAGTGAACAATTCAAAAGGCTGAATGTAACTGAAAAGTAATTTCAAGAGGCTTTTGGAAAGACAAGAAGGATGTACAGAAATGAAAACGTTACATCCCAAAAGGTTCTTGCTGATACTGTGATAGATTTTTTCTTCCACATTAGCTTGCCATTTTTTCCATAGTCATCTCAGGCAGATTCTCCCCTCTTATATCTGCTGGGATTTTTTTTCAGAAATCTTCCAGACCCCCCAAGGATATCAAATGGTTCACCCCTAACTGTGTGTTACTCAAAGAGAAATCAAATATTTATTTTAGAACACTTAACGTCATACTTGACGTACTTGATTTTATCCTATTGACATTACTTGTGATCGACTTCTATCGGGACTTCCACAAATCATAGACTCTATTGTTTTGAGTCTATGCCCAATAATGCATAGAAAGCATGCGCATGCGTTTACATCCGCCCTCAACGGCCCGGTAAGCTCTTACTCTAATTTTTATTGGTCGTAGCCCGAAAAAACAGACGATTTCACCAATCAGAGATGCTGACATAGAAACCGGTAACGTTAAAAAGCTCTGTGACGTCATCAGCTCTTTCTTATCCAATTTGGCACCATAAATTTGGCATGTTCTACTTGGTGAGAGTAAATTTTCTTCGTGAACCTGCAATCAAGCAATAACAATAAGCGTATTTGCCTGTTGGGAGTTGAGCAAAGTAACTGACTGGTTCACATGGAAGTTATTTAAAAGTTTCATTTCCCCTTGCAGAGTACAATATATTGTAATTACAATGTATGCAGGTTCTCAGTCTGTCTTATTATATTCCTCATTATGATTGCCAAACTGTGATTTTTTGGGATGAACAGCATCTGGGAATGTAATGGGTCAATTTAATGTTATACTGACTGGTTGCCATGCTGAGCTAGGTAGAGAAAATTATAACGATCTGTTGCCAAGGTTACTGGTCTAACAAAATAAGCATTTAAAGATATAGTCACCTAGGGTATTCAAAATGGATATGTGAGGACTCTGTTTTTAAAAAACAGCCACTAACTTGAAATCTGTGATTGGCTAGTTCTTCGCTTTCCATTGTAACTGTCACTAAATTCAAATAGGTGACCGTATACTTTTAACATTATATGGTATTCACTAGTAATGTTAAACTGACCTAGCTTCTCACTCTATCACTGAGTCATTCTTTTACCAACCTACTAATGTATGTATGTCCTATATTCTTCTGGGCAACTGCTGCAGCCACACGCATATTAAAGCTGTTAGAACTGCTGTAGTGTTTGGCTTTCGGTGCTTTTGAAGCTATCACCATATTCAAACTTTCGTTTCCTTGTGATGAACCTAATCTCGCAAGGTCACTCGAATTGGCTATATACAAATTCAAGATACTATCTAAGTCCTTCCTTAGATCTTCACCACACAAATCTTTACCGTATGGGAGGCTTTTGTGCTTATACTGAGCTGGATCTTTCATATATTGGCACCACTTTGTATCACAATTAGTGTGATCACCAAATGCATGGGGGACAATTGCCCTAAGGTTTCTTTCTAGATCACTCACATTTCTGTTGTTTTGACTTAGGGCATAACTGAAGCATTTCTGGAGATAGTTTATTACTTTTGTTGACAACTGACAGTATGATTTCTCTGCTTTCAGTTTATAAAGTTTGTCTGCAAAGCCTTTTTTTACATGATTGTTGTCTTTGTGTTTTACAAATGGTGGGCTAGCCTAAGAACTTGGTTAAATTCTAGATAATAATAACCATGCAAGTTAAAATAATTGTGCACCAGAAACTATTCTTCTAATGATCAGTTGAATCAGGAACTGCAGTGAAATTTGGTTGAAAATGGGTAAATGTTCCAAAAGTATTATTTTGAATGGGAAACTGAATTAGAAACTAAGAAATGAATCAGGAACTGAAGTGAAAATGGCCTAAATACAATTTGAATTGGTCAAATATGTTACTTTGAATAAGGAACTGGGAACCAGGCTTCTAATTATCAGTTAAATCAGGAACTGCAATGAACCTTGGTTAAAAACGGGTAAAATGGGCCAAAGGTATTATTGTGAATAAGGAACTGAATTAGAACTAAGACATGAATCAGTAAATGAATGAAGTAAAGGTGGCCTCGATACGATTAGAATGGTCAAATGTGTTATATTGAGTAAGGAACTAGGAACAATCTTCACATTGCAATTCCTTATTCTATTTTGAGATAAGGAACTTGGAACAAGGCTTCTAATTATCAATCGAATCAGGAACTGTAGTAAAAATTGGTTGAAAACGGGTACAATGGACAAAAAATATTATTTGAATAGGGAACTGAATAAGAAACTGAAATGAATCCGGAACTGAAGTGAAAATGGCCTACATACAAGTAGAACTGTTCGCAGGTGTTATTTTGAATAAGGAACTGGGAATCGAACTTAACATTGCAGTTTCTTTTCAGAATGGGTCAAATAAAAAAACTAGGAACTCGGCTTCTAATTATCAGTCAAATCAGGAACTGCGGTAAAATTTTGTTGAAAACGGGTAAAATGGGGAAAAAGTATTTTGAATGGGCAACTGAATTAGAAAATGGGAAATGAATCAGGAACTGAAGTGAAAATGGCCTCAATACAATTAGAATTGGTCATAGATGTTATTTTGAATAAGGAACTGGGAATCAAACTTAACGTAATGGTTGCAGTTTTTTTTCAGATTGAGTCAAATAAGGAACCAGAAATAGGCTTCCAATTATCAGTCGAATTAGGAACTGCAGTTGACATTTGGTTGAAAACGGGTAAAATGGGCTAAGAGTTTTATGACTCGGGAATTAGAATTAGAAACTACGAAATAAATCAAAAACTGAAGTGAAATGGCCTAGTTAAAATTCGAATTGGTCAAATGTGTTATTTTGAATAAGGAACTAGGAACTAGGAACCTACTTTACGTTGCAGTTCCTTATTCAGATTTCGCCGAATAAGGAACTGGGAACTAGGGTTCTAATTATCAGTCGAATCAGGAACTGCACTGAAATTTGGTTGAAACAGGTACAATTGGCCAAAAGTATTATTGTAAATCATAAACTGACTTTAATTACAACTATAAAATAAATCTGAATAGGAAATGTTAATGGCCTAATAAATATTCGAATTGGTCAAATATGTTATTTTGAATTAGGAACTCGGAACCAACTTCATATTGCATTCCTTATTCAGATTTTATCAAATAAGGAACTTGGAACTAGGGTTGTAATTATCAGTCGAATCAGGAACTGCACTGAAATTTGGTTGAAAACAGGTAAAATTGGGAAATAGTATTATTGTGAAACATAAACTGACTTAAATTACAACTATAAAATAAATCTGAAATGTAAATGGCCTAATAAAATACGAATTGGTCAAATATGTTATTTGAATAAGGAACTAGGAACCTACTTCACGTTGCAGTTCCTTATTCAGCTTGGGTTGAATAAGGAACTAGGAACTAGGAACTAACTTCACATTGCAGTTCCTTATTCACATTGCAGTTCCTTATTCATATTTTGCTGAATAAGGAACTAGGAACTAGGGTTCTTATCATCAGTCGAATCAGGAACTGTACTGAAATTTGGTTGAAAACAGGTAAAATTGGGGAATAGTATTATTGTGAATCATACATTGACTTAAATGACAACTAAAAAATAAATCTGGAACTGAAATGAAATTGATCTGATAAAATTCGAATTGGTCAAATGTGTTATTTTGAATAAGGAACTAGGAACCAACTTCACGTTGCAGTTCCTTATTCAGATTGGGCCGAATAAGGAACTGGGAACCATCGAATAAGGAACTAGATACTAAGTTTCCAATTGCAATTAAAATTTTGTTAAAAAGGGGTAAACTGGGACAAAAGTATTTTTTGGATTGGGAACTGAATTAGAAACTAAGAATGCAAATGGCGTTAATACGATTAGAATTGGTCAAATATGTAATTTTGAATAAGGAACTAGGAACTAGGAACCAACTTCACATTGCAGTTCCTTATTCAGAATGGCCGAATAAGGAACTGGGAACCATCGAATAAGGAACTAGGAACTAGGTTCTATTTGCAGTAAAATTTGGTTGAAAAGGGGTAAACTGGGACAAAAATGTTATTTTGAATCGGGAACTGAATTAGAAACTAAGAAATGAATCAGGAACTAGTGCAAATGGCGTTAATACGATTAGAATTGGTCAAAAATGTAATTTTGAATAATGAACTAGGAACCAGGAACCTACTTCACATTGCATTTCCTTATTCAGAATGGGCCGAATAAGGAACTGGGAACCATCGAATAAGGAACTAGGAACTAGGAACCAACTTCACATTGCAGTTCCTTATTCAGAATGGGCCGAATAAGGAACTGGGAACCATCGAATAAGGAACTAGGACTAGGAACTAGGAACCAACTTCACATTGCAGTTCCTTATTCAGAATGGGCCGAATAAGGAACTGGGAACCATCGAATAAGGAACTAGGAACTAGGAACCAACTTCACATTGCAGTTCCTTATTCAGAATGGGCCGAATAAGGAACTGGGAACCATCGAATAAGGAACTAGGAACTGGGAACCAACTTCACATTGCAGTTCCTTATTCAGAATGGGCCGAATAAGGAACTAGGAACCGGGAACCAACTTCACGTTGCAGTTCCTTATTCAGATCGGGTCGAATAAGGAACTAGGAACTAGGAACTAGGAACCAACTTCACACACCTTGTAAAAATAGGCAACCATTATTGACGTACGGTACGTGGGAGGTCAAGGCTTTTGAAGCGCAATGTTCAAAATTTTGTACTCAGGTGTCAACCAGCTGTCCAAAGTTTGAAATGAGAAATTAAAATTTAAAAAAATAGGAAATTAAAAAATTTGGAAGTGCAGTGTCGCCCTAATGGCGGGTCAACGGCTTTAATTCATCTCCGTAAATCACCCTGAAACTCCGAAACTTCTAGTATGAGGAATGCATTGACATATTTTGAAGCAGATGGTAGGATATTGAGTTGCATGGTTTCTACGAGTATAAATCGTACAGGCCTTGGTATTTTCGTGATGCCATAGAGACAAGTCAAATGTAAATATGCTTGCAGATTTTCTCCACTTCTTACTTCTCAACATAAATCTCTGTTCAAATAAAGCTCACCCCGAGTGCAGTATAACCTTTAATATAGTACACTTGATGAAAAACAGAAAGCACCTGAGTGACCGAAGACGGTAATTAAAATAAACTGTCCATGAATGTTGTCCTATTGGAGGGTTTTGTTTGTTTTGTTGTTGTTTTCTTTTTTTAATTTTAATCTGCGTTTTTTTTTTGTTTTTTTTTTGTTTTGTTGCAATTCAGCGATACGAGACGGGGATGCCTTTGCTTTTATGAGAACTGGGATAAAATTTGCGTCCCCAGCGCTGTTTCGCGGCGGCGCCCAGCCACACAGTACGTCTCTCTGTAGCCTAGATCCTTTCCGTCCGCTTGCCTCCGTACCTCCGTCCCGTCGTGGGGACGGAGGTACGGAGGCAAGCGGACGGAAAGGATCTAGGCTAGTCTCTGTAGTCTCCCTATGATGGAGGGACTACCGGTAAACGTATGTTCGCCATTCCCCCGGTTATGGTGCGATTTTCAAGCACGACGCGTGTACGCACTTTACATAAAAAACAAATGCACATAGCACTAATTTTTGTGTTGCCATAACCACTCAATAGTTTTCGTATCTGAGACATTTTGCTGCGCGGCAATGCCTACGGTCGTTTGAGGACACATGAGTTGATGACGCAAGTTTTGGAGATCGAAAGTGAAACTAATTACTCATGTAGTTGTAATTTGCTGTCAAACAAACACAATTGCATTTCATACTTGTTGCTTTATGCATTATTTTTTGATTCGGCTACAGTAATTTTGGATTTTTAATGTAGAAAAACACATGATGTCGGCCGTCGTGATCGTTTATCTGCGAAGTTGCAGATAAGAAAAGAACAAATAAACAAACATTTGTTCTGTAATATGCCACTGTGAAATGCCTGGTCCGTGTTTACATAAATGTGCGCAAAATAACTTGTAAAACGTATAAAAACAAACACGACAAAAGATGTAGCAAAAGTGACTGGAGTGAACTGGCGGCAATAATTGTAACCTACGGTGTTAGTGTTTCTGTAGTTGTTGGTCAGCTCCGGCCTACGTGCCCCACTATGGAAAGCTGTACCAGTGGGCGGAGGGACCGTGGGTATATCACATTTGTGCGGTCTTGTGTACCCAAGTCATAATGGAACGGTCCAAACTCTCACGGTCATGTGATGCCTAAACCAAGTTGTTGGGGTCGTGACCGTCATGCGACACAGCTGTCAATGCCAGACAATGTTGGTCCTGTGTCCGCGCTGACCATTACCTTCTTTGAAGCCCCCTCCCATTTCCAAAGTCACCAACGCAACGCAGGATCTAAAGCGACAATCGTTCACACACGCGCCTGTCCTCTGGCGAGCGAGCGATTCAACTTATTTAGATTATTTGTCATCCTACATACAGTACAGAGAGGGGCCGTTCCATTGATCAGTTGGACTGAATGAAGATTGCTCGACGCTCGCTTATCTATCTATAATAAGTTTAAATGCAAGCAAGTTCACAACAGACCATGTCAGATATTATCAACGTGGATCAAGACCCCTCCTATGAACCCGCAGGTAATTAGGATATTTTGTTTGTTTATTTTTTTTAATCAATTACGTGCAGTTCAGTCTTGAACCAAGCAGTACTGGTTGGTAGGCGTATGTGCATGTTATTCACAAAATGAACACTATGCGAGACGAAATATTTAACAACCCGGAAGTCATCTGAAACAAAACTAGTAAAGGAGAGAAGTTCCCTATTTCGTCATTATGTGTAGCAAAGGGGGCATTTCGATCCGAAGACATGGCTAGCCAGAGACCGAGTCACAGCTGGCCAGCAGGGCACTCGCAAGTTAGGACTTTGTCATCCTATGGTCACGTTCCCTGTGGTCTTCAAGTTCAAAGTAAAGTGATGCAGTAGACATGAACTTGTAGGCATTGAACTTATATTGGTAAGGAATACATGCCTACAGCCCAGGCCAACCCATCCCTATTAAAGTATTTACTTGAGAAAAAAGCCAGGCGCCCCCAAGTATTTTAACTTGAGAAAGAATAAGTTTAAGAATATGTTGTTCATAATCTCTTACTTTTAGTCTTAATAGCAGCTTTTATCCTCCACAAGTTTTTGAGTACCGTTCATCAGTTATTCGAAAACAAATAATTATGTAAAACGAAGCCACCTTTTGACTTCTTTTGGTACAATTTTTCCACTGTATCTTCCCTGATTACATCATTTGCTTTAGAAAACTGCCAAATATGCCAAAAATATGCCAAAATTTGGAGGGGAAAAAGGTCAAATTTGTCATTTCCTATCCACAAAGCAAGTTGTTTCATCAGTCAGTTTGTGGACTGGCTGAACAATACAAGGTGCACTGAATGAAACCATTGTTCACATGGTCAGTGGGCTCCCACGCTCATTCACCACTGCCCTGCACTACGTCTGGTACTACTACCTCCATGGTTGAATGAAATTTATACAGTCTATGAAACTTAATTGGACTTTTACCAAAACGCTCAGTAACCCAACACACATGCCTGCACCCACACCACAGTCCCAGAAGAAAAAATCCATATGACTTTATTATAAGCCAATAAGCAGTAGGAGATTATTTTTTATGAACAGCATTTACTAGTATGGATACCCAGAAAAAACACAGAACAACAAGATCCCTTCAGACATTCGTCTTGCTGAGGAATGGGTGAAGCCAACTATACAATGCAAGATCCGAGGTACATGAATATTCCACATTGATTAAGGGTCATTAGCATAGAATTTTAATACCGAAACAATGCTCATTAGTGTAATCTGCATATTTGAATATCATTATACCTCGCATCTTGCACTAATAGAAGCCAACGGGCAGGGATAGTACCTACATGTATGGATGGTATCACCCCTCGTACGGTGCTTTGAAGGTTACTGCAGTCCAAAGCATATGTATTAGTTATTCTTTTTGAAGGTGTTCCTAGGACGTGCAGAATTGAACAATTTTGAAATAATTCTTGAACAATCATCACTTGATGGGCAGAAAAATCTGGCAGGCTTATTTCCTGTTTTTTTTTCATAAAAAATGCATTGCTTACGATGAAACAACTCTTTTGTGAAATGAAATTTATCAAAGTCATCATAAGATTAAATATTGACTGGTGATCATTGGGAAAGTAGAGGTTAATATACTCACAAATTAGTAAAAACTTTAAAGTTTATACCCACACCAAGTGACAGCATACCACGAAATTTTGACCACTTCATGACATGTAGTGAGCTTGTTGGATCTTAGTCGTATACCGGTACTTATCATATACCCATGACCGTATCCGTGTCTCCTCTGACGCGTCGTGACGTGGAACGTAAAATATCAGTCTGATACGGCACGTTATACGTCATCAATTGTTGTTTATTTCCGATTTTGATGTTATGATGTTCATCTTGCATTCAATCAAAATTTACCGATATAAAACGAAATATATTACTTAGTACATATGAATTTAACGTTCCTTTATTTCAGATCTAAAGAGAGTTACAGGACAGGTTGTTGTAGAAAATTAAAAGTTGATGTTTACAATCTGTTGTATTTCGCGCTACTTTCGTCGTTCCTGTTCACGTCAGCCATGTTTCAGCAAGAGTTATTAAAGTGAATTCAAACTTACAATATTGTCCGTGTAATAATTATCCACCAGAACACCGGGACGGTGACCAGAATTAGTAAATTGGCTCCATTCCTTTTCTGAACTGCGGTAAATTGCGCTGAAATAATCCTGTTTAGAACGTATACACTCGACACGATGCGATCGACGACTTGATCAGCTGTTGTAAACAAACATGTATCAATGCGCTCAGACCAGCGGAAGAATATAAAAACATAGTCCCTTCGAAAGACTGACAAAAACTAATAAAATTTCTTTATTTTTAATTACCTTTTACATAAATATACGGTCATGGGCATATGATAAATCGGTTATCCCACGATATCAGCGCTTGGTTGGGACGTATTGCCACTCGTGAGGGTGCGCGCCGCATCACACTCGTCTTCGACTCGTGTGATGCGGCTCGCACCCTCACTCGTGGCAATACGTCCCAACCAAGCGCTGATATCGTGGGATAACCTCATAGTATTGCTTAAATGGTTTATTGCTAGGATATCATAATGCCATATGAAAATTCTGGTCTAAAACATCAAAAATTTTTATTTTCTTTTAGCTTAGAGCTCGCATGATTCTCCAACCATGCTACAACACAAATATAGCACAATTATTTTTATGTCCCGACAAATCAGGTAGCTGTATTGGTAAATAAATATTGGTATGATATAATTTCTGTTTGATTGTTGACCCTTTCTTACCAGAACCGTATACCAGCAATAAAGGGTTGATTCTGGTATGTAATCAGAAATTCGTGCTTAAAAGGATTAACCTTTTCACCCCGCTTTTCTTGTTCATAGGGCCAACCTTACCATTTAAAGAATGAAAATGGGCCATACCATTACTATTCAAGGGGTTAAGGCGATACCGAAGGATTCAAAGCATGTGTTGGTTGCTATCGCTGGCAACATTCCAAACATGCACTTTTGCACATGCAAAATCTTACTGTTCCGTTATTTTCTATGGATTTTCGATTCCTGATATTTTGAAAAGCTCAAAAGCTTTCAACTCTCTCAATTGCAAGCCAATTTAGCTGATTTTTGGTAGGATTATTGAAGTCAAAGTTGAGAATATAGATAAGCATGCGTTTCTAAAAATTCCGGACCGTTTATGAGATATTGCCGTTAAACCCTTCAAAATTTCACTAAATGACACAGTAGAAATTTTCCTGTTCAAAAATCGTTTGTACCTGAACAGATAACCTAATCCATGCTAGGGGCTCTAAACAGGTATCTCATGTGTTACATTCTGAAATTTTGGAAAATTTGGTGCAAATTTGTAGGAGCTGAAACATTTTAAAATAGAGCTGTGAAAATTTGTATATGTGTGACGTCACTGACCAATCGCCTGACAAACCTTCGTCTTTGGAATTGTATGGTTCTGTAAATCTTTATTATGAAAAACTTTTGCATTTGATTGCTTTTAGGAATTGTCCATAGCAACTGTTGCTTAGCAATTTGAATCCTTCGGTATCGCCTTAAACACTGTTTTATTTCTCATTTTCAGGTTCAGGTGTTTCAAGAACACAGGATGGCGACACAGTGTCCATCAACAGTGACAGTCCATCGGCGACTTCTCAGCTCCGACAGAGATCTGGCACTGGCTCCACCACGCATCGACTCATGGATGATGTTGTCGACGGCTTCGTCATGGTTGGTCCGCCACCGGAGAATGAAATAGAAGCCCAGAAATTGTACCAGAACTACATGGTAAGATGGAAATCGCCAGCCTTTCACCCCTAAAATGAATATGGAATAACCCAATAAACTGTGAGGAGGTTGCCTTGTCACCATACATGGTTTTGTCAAAAGCCTCCGTTATCAGTGGTGATTTTGGACCTATTTACAGCAAATTTTGCCAAAAAGAGTTAACGCTCCTTTTCTGTTATGACTTTGGGGGCCATAGTGAGCTATTTGCATCAGTTAGATACAGCACGAAGCAAAGCAAATGAGCAAACAGCAAAGAACCGACATAAACTAGCTAGCTATAGCTCAGCTAATTTCTAGAAATTATTTTACTTCAATTGTATGCCTGTCCCTGCATGATTTGTGTTTGTCAATCCAATGACAAAGAAATTGAACCAGATTTCAGTTTTGATGTAACGCTGTCTAAATTACCAAACAAACAAAAGAGGTAGTGAAAGGGTGAAAAATCATTTTTTTTCTACTTTAGGTCAGTATCGTGTGCAATCTGATGTTGACCTAGTCTGAGGTACATGCATTTTAGGCGAGCGGCGAATCCACAAAAAGGGCCTTATTTTAGGAGTTTAATGTACCCACCTTACATACGGCCACATCATACATCATTTGAAAGCTTATTATCTCTACTTTAAGAAAATTGACGATGTGGAGCTGCCAAGTAGGGCCATAACCTCCAAATTTGCATAATTAACAAGGGTACCCAATTTGCATAAATGCGATATAATATTTGAAATTTATTGTTAACTTCTCTAACGATACGTTTAAACTATCGAGTGATATATCATATGAAAGGTCTTTCCATGTAAAATACAAAATGGATATTCAAAGGGATATTGAAATTGATTATACTGAAATTTTTCATGTTTATATGGAAAACAATATTTTCCCGTATTGAATAACAATATTTTAAAAATTTGAACACATACAGCAACAACACACAGCCACACCATACGTCATTTGAAAGCTTATTATCTCTACTTCACGAAAATTGACAATTTGGACCTACCCAATCGGGCCATAACCCCCTAAATTGCATAATAAACACGCATACCCAATTTGCATAAATGCGATATAGTATTATAAATTTATAGTTAACTTTTCTAAACATACGTTTAAACTATCGAGTGATATATCAAATGAAAGGTAGTTACATGTAGAATACAAAATGAATATTCAAAGAGATATTGAAATGGATTATACTGAAATATTTTCATATTTATATGGAAAAAATATTTTCCCCTTTAGAATAACAATATTTTAAAAATGTTAACACATAGAGTCCTATCATACAGCCACATCATACGTCATTTGAAAGCTTATTATCTCTACTTGAAGAAAATTGACAAGTGGAGCTATCAAGGAAGGCCGTACTCCTTTATGTCCATAAATTACACTGGTAAGCAATTTGCAGAAATGAGATATGAAATTAGAAAATTCATTGTTAACTATTCTAAACACACTTTTACACTATCGAGTGATATATGGTCTGTGGTGATGGTATTTGCATGTAAAACACAAAATTTATATCAAAAGTGATATTTAAATTAATTTACGGAAATATTTTCATATTTCTGTCGAAATAAATATTTCCTCTTTTTAATAATGGTATTTAAAAAAATAATTTAAGTATCAATGCAACAAAAAGATCCACACGAAAGACACTATTGTAGTTGTTGAAATGTAGCTTTGTAGCTGAAACAATGTGTCAGAGTAAGCTACAGTCAAAGTAATGGCATGATTTATGATCCAAATCATTCATGTCATTTCCAGTAAATCTAGTAATTGTAGGAATTCATCATCCTCTTCTTCACCAGCATTGTCATGAGTAAAAGGGTAAAGGGTGCCATAGTTATCGCTGCCTTGGCAGGAACAAAGGTCTGTGCAGGGAAGATTAATTCGACAGCAGACACAATTGGTGACATGTAATAAGAGAAAGCAGCTCCGCAAATCGTTCATATCTTAGTTGTTTGAATTTTGTGTACGGTACATGTGTATATTGTAAGTGTATATTATGTTATGTTTGGCCGTTTATGTATAGTGTTGATTTGCCATGGCGAGATGCAACCTTATCTACGTGTTCTGCCCTATGGGATAGCATGACTAATGTGACACTGCGATATCCTTTGATGCTACCTTTCGAGAGTACTGAGTTGTCTTCATCAGTCCTTCATTTTCTTTTGGTGAAACATGTGCACTGATTGAATGATTGTAGGTGTTACCAATCGAGTTTCCACTGAAAGTTCAGTTTGTTCAAGTACGGAAGCTAGGATGTCTACTGTTCGTTCAGGCTGTATTTTTGTAAGCTCATTTGAATCGGAGATCGGACTGTTGTAGGTTTTGTGAAGTTTGGCATCATCGTAACGCTTATATTACCGTTTCTTATGTATGTGATTAGGCTACGCTCACAAATAACGGTGAGAGGCAGAGGAATTCGGGTTGGAATCGAAAATTTTGGGAGATTGTAGAGGGGTACGTGGAGATTTTGATCAGCATATAGGGGACCTGAAAATGTTTTGGTTTCCTTTTACTATTTACGATTCCAAGGAAATTTGAAATTAATTTAATGAAAATTTAACAACATTTAAATGTCATCGATTGTCCAAAGTAAGTAATAATTTAACAAGATTTAGAATCGTTTGGTCGCATTTCATTACTTTTATCTCGAAAATATCTTGTATTCTCTATTGCCTTGTTGTTGCATGATTGTTCTAATGTATCGTAATGTTTCGCGTTTAACAAGGCCCTTGAATGTTGCCGTTTGGTTTCATGAACCGCAATGTATCTGTTGGTTTTGTGTGTGTTTTGCAGTCGAGAATGTCCTCTTTGTTCCACCGATGACCTTTATAGATAATGAGGTCTAACGATATGATTTCTTGAGAAGAGCTTTCGAAAATTTGAAAGTATGATGCATTTTTTCATGTTTGATATGAATTCATTAAGCTCGTGTTGAGTTCCGATGACACATCGTTTCTGAATCTCAGTCAGAGCGATATTTGTTCAGTGTGCTGCTGAATTATTCTCATTTTGTCTTGTGAAATGTAATGTCAGGAATTTCTGGTAAAACTGGAGATCTCGTACCGCACCCAAATACATGACGGTAAAATTCACTGTTGACTTGAAAGTGTTGTTTTTCAAGATTATTTTCAGCATAGCTATCATGTATTTTGTTGTTGGTTGTTTGATTATGCAATCATTTGACGATCTTTCCTGATTTAATGCTCTGTCGACTGATTCCATTGGTTCATTGTGCGTTGTATTAGTGTACATTGAAACAATGTCTAGTGTTACCAATGTCGCATTGGCCGGAACTTTTATTGTCTCAATTTTCCGTGTAAAATCAGTCGTATCTTTGATGTATGTTGTTTATTTCTTCACGATTTATTTGAGAAAATAGTCAATGAATTTTGATCTGTGAAAGGTTGGACTGCATCATCCACTTATAATTTGGCGGCCGACGAACTTTCCTCGTGGGCGTCATTTTGTTCACTTGTATTTTTAGCATAAGGTACCAACTTGTAAGTGGTGCTAGTGTTTTACTCTTAACTAGAATAATCGCCATGGCTAATTAACACTTTATATAAAACAGCCAAACATAATATACACTGACAATATACACAATATCATACACAAAATGCAAACAACGAAGATATGAACGGTGTGTGTTGAGTTGCTTTTCCTTCATTATATGACAATAAATACGATAAATGAAATATGGTGCCTTCCGTCTACATATTCCACATAACTGAACTGAAAATACAGATGTAACACAGATGTAGTAACCAATGATGTCTCCATCAAACAAGATTTCTAGAGAAATTGAAACAAAAATGACATCAATAATACAAAAGGGTCATTCAACACACAGCTATTTATAACAAGATTGGAACTAATTTGGGATAATTGGATGGTGAAGTAATGTCGGTTTAATTTGCAAATTTAAGCTCATCTGCTTTTCTTTTTACTTGTAATGTTTTAAGAGTAACTTGTTATATTTCAACACTCAACTATAGAGCACAAAACACGCTTTAGAAAATTTGCAAAATATGAAGACCCAATTATCCCAAAATAGTTCCAATTGGTTTTATGTATTCTTGTTGTTCAGCTATATGGGAATTAGACAGGAAAATGTTCCAGTTTTCGTATCCTTAATAAACAAAAAATCAATTGCAAAACAAATTCAGATATTTTCCCCAAAACTTTAGCATTATTCGTTATTAGTACACAATATTTGGAATATTATAAATTAGTCAAAACGTTTACGATTTAATTGAAAATATTCAATAAGAATATTTTGAATACACGTTTGGAGTTCATGATTCTATTCTACATGTAAATACATATCGTTTGATATATCACTTGATAGTTGAAAAGTAAGTTTAGAGTACTTTACAATTGATTTTTGTAATTTTATATTGTATTCATGAAAATTAGGTACCCGTTTGCATTATGCAAATTAAATCATTAAAGCCCTATTTGTCAGCTGCATATCGTCTTTTTTTCATGAGGCAAAGATAATAGGCTTTCAAATAACGTTTGATGTGGTTGTGTGATGCGGTTCTATGTGTTAAAATTATTATAATATCGTTATTAAAAAGGGGAAAGTATATTGTTCTACATTAGTACGAAAACATTTTAGTAAAATCATTTTAATATCTCTTTGGATATCCATTTTGTATTCTCCGTGCAAATACCTTTCATTTGATATATCACTCGATAGTTTAAAGTATGTTTATAGTAGTTAATAAATTTCTAATTTTATATCGCATTTATGCAAATAGGGTACCCATGTAAATTATGCAAATTAAGGGCCACGTCCGTACCTGACAGCTCCACATTGTCAATTTTCTTGAAGTAGAGATAGTAAGCTTTTAAATGACGTATGATGATGCTGTAAGATTTGGCTTTTTGTATTAATTTTTTTTAAATATTGTTATTGAAAAGGGGAAAATATCTTTTCAATATAAATATGACAATATTTCAGTAAAATGAATTTAAATATATTTTTGGATGTCTTTTTAGTATTCTACATGCAAATACCTTTCATTTGATATATCAATCGATAGTTTAAAAGTATTTTTCGAGTAGTGAATAATAAATATCTAATATTAATCGCATTTATGCAAATTGGGTACCCGTGGGACTTATGGTAATTAGGGGTTACGGCCGTACTTGACAACTAAATGTTGTCTATTTTCTTCAAGTAGAGATAGTAAGCTTTCAAATGACGTATAATGTGGCTGTATGATGTGGCTGAATGTGTTTCAAATATTTGAGATATTGTTATTCAAAGGGTTAAATATTTTTTTTCAGTATTAATATGAAACTATTTCAGTAAAACCATTTTAAATATCTTTTTGGATATCAATTTTGTATTCTACATGCAAATACCTTTCATTTGATATATCACTCAATAGTTTAAAAGTATGTTTAGAGTAGTTAACAATGAATTTCCTAATTTCATATCACATTTATGCAAATTGGGTATCCATGTGAATTATGCAAATTAGGGGGTTATGGCCCTACTTGGCAGCTCCACATCGTCAATTTTCTTGAAGTAGAGATAATAAGCTTTCAAATGATGTATGATGTGGCCGTATGTAAGGTGGGTACATTAAGTGTGAAAAATGGGTGTGTCTGCCGCTCGCGCATTTAATCAGCAGATAGTTTAACTGTGAATTGGACCATTGTCATAAGGTACAGCTGTGGACCGGCCAACATGTACAATGGAAGGTGTGACAAGCACAGCATTCTTCATTGCATCACTATCACATGAGTGATGTTTTTGATTTTCAAAACAATGCCTAGGCTGGGAAGCTTTGGTTAAAAAGACTTCAAAAGATCATAAAACTGTTTCTCCATGCTGATCTGACGTGGAAAACGAGATTTTGTCCAATTTTCTCTGGGGTCTATGTGTACATTCATCTTCCATTCACTCAAACAATCTTCTCTTTTCTCATTGCCAATAGTTTGGTTACAAGAAGTGGAAAAGTCATGTGACCTCACGACCTTTGTCACAAAGGTCACCAGTTGTCAGGGAGCTGTATGCAGAACCAAAAAGTGTGAAGAAAAGTGTCAGTAAGTATAGATTTTAGATCAAGCTTTTTCAGTGTAGGTAACCAAGCTTGCATTGGCCTCGATACCTTTACCCTTAGAGTGCCAAAGTCAATTATTGCCACCTTTATAAAATATACCCTTGTCACTTTTTTTCAGATTTTTGCCAAAATTTTGATAAGAAACTGTAACTAATGAAGTGTGATGTCCATTTGGTCCAAATTACAAAAAAATTACAGAAAAATTCATAAATATGGGTAAAATGTTGCACCAAAATTTTGGTGGGAAAAATCCACAGCATCAAAAGGTTGAAGGATACAGAGTTTGGGAGACAGTGCACCTGTTGCTGCAAATGTTTACTTTACCAAATTTACCCCTCAAAAATCACTGTGTTTGCTTGAATTTTAAACTGTTTGCTTTCTTTTTCATCAAAAGTCTACCACTCTCAAACAATCTCTGAAGTTTTGTGAAAATTTTAGAAATATTTCACACTACTACTTTGTCTGCTTAGATTTTAAAAACAGGCTCTCAAGTTTTCACGATATTATATATTATAGCCCAAACATGGGACTATGTGCCCGAGGGTAGGTGACCATTTGCCCGACGTAAGGAGGGCAAATGGTCTCCTGCCCCGAGGGTACATAGTCCCTTGTTTGAGCTATAATGTTTTTATTACATGCCTCTCTTACTCAGTTTGCACCAAAAAATTTTACGTTTATTGGCAAATTATAGTCAAATGCTTTATTTTCATTTTAGACGAAAAACGGTTAAAAATGGAACGATTTTCATCATCGAATGGTGCATTGATATATTTAAAGTACTGTTATGCGGTTTATCAATATTTTTATGCGAAATTTTCAAAAAACCGGATTTTCTGTGCAAAATATGAAATTTCAAGACTTTTACATCCAAAAGTTTTAAAGTTGAAATAGTTCCGGTTCACTTTCAGTCCAGTGATGACTATGCGGCCCGCGACGTCATCGGCGAGTAACCATTGAATCCTATGGAGCGCGCGACGTTCGACATACGAGGCATGTAATAAGGAGATTTATTGGAATCGGCCACTTGCCTATCCTGTTAATGCTTTAATTTACAGTTGGTTGCTAGTGTGTCGAATGCAAGTATAGTAAATTTTGTAGTGTTATATGACTATACAGATCCAGAAAATTCATATTGAGGCAATGTGTGTGTCGCAGTTTTTTTGCAAATCAACATTCTTAGATAAATGGACATTTCCTTGGAAAATACTGCCCTTAGATGTCTGAAAGGACTGTCTGCAGATTCAACTTTTGATAATATTTTCATTACTTCTCCCGTTCCCCCGTTGTTTGAGGACTCTTTCCTATTTTGTCTTAAGCCTGTGGAAGGACAAATTGCTCGCCTTGCATTGTCAATGAATTGTTGACAAATGAATTTGAGTCCAGTGCAAAGTTCAATTGTCACAATAACATTGGACAGCACATGTACAAATGTACCCAAATGTTTTCTTTTTCTACAATTTTAGTTGACACAAGAAGTCATTTTGTATTTTGTTTCAAGTTGCAAGAGAGATTTCACCAGAAATCAGGATAGTCACTGAATCTTTTACAACTATGCGACTATAAGTTATTTTTAGACCTGGATCTTTCTGAGCTTCAGCATGACATATTCTTGGAAGGGATGGACCATTAGATCTTGGGAGGGGGTGATCAAAACCAAAAAAAGAATTTTTCGAAGCCAAAAGATAGGAGAAAAATCTTCAGACTAGTGTGCAATATAAAAAAAAATCACAACGCAAAAAAATTATAAATCTGACAGTTAGAAAAATATTAGCACATCAGTCATCACAACTCACTTGGGAAAAAAAATTGAAAAATTTATAATTGTAAAAAAAGAATATTCACAATCTGATTGTGGCCACCCCCAACCTCCGAAGATCTAATGGTCCGTCCCTAAAATTTTGAATGTTTGATGTGTGAAATCAGCTTTCACAGGGTTAGTCTGTAATACTTTGTAATCAGAATCCTCAACAGAAGTAATTTTTGATGACACTTTCATTATTTTTGCATATTTTCTTATTCCCGCTTTAAAATATGTTGCAACATGAAAAATAAGTGTGGCCAACAGACTACATTGTGTACAATGTGCTATATAACTGTAACCATGTGCCACCACCTACACTCATGAGTAGCTAACTACCGTAAAATGGTAACAGCCTGGGGTCAAGAAAGGTCATCGTAATAATCACTGATTGTATATTTTACATTTGATGTCATGTTTCGAATTCCTGTTGTTGAGTACTCTTCATATGACAAAACATGCTTTATACCAAAGGTCACAAGTAATATAAACACCTGTCTAGACCAGTATTGAATTTGGCAACAGATATTCACCAGAGAGACTGCTCAATTGATATTCACTATGAGTAACACTCATCTTGAAATAGAAAGTTTTATACTGTTGCTCAAATTTTCTTTAGAGAAACTTTAAACTATTCTCCTTCATAGTTGAGAATAAAATCAACTGTTAACTTGCAAAGTTTGTCTTTGGTGAAATATATTTGAAACTCAAGTTCGCCACTGGCTGTCTGTTGTGACTCTGTGTTAATAACTCTTTGGTGAAAAATAATAATTTTTGATTTTCACAAAAACAGGACAGTGAAAATTCAATTACTGAACAGGCTCTCAAACAGTCCATGAAAGAAGCTGCCAGAAAACTTGTACAAAATATTTGCCTGAAAAAGTGTCCCCTTGTTGGTGTATGTAAACCTATGGTATTTATAGTCTAGTATCTATGTGGTGTGTTTTGGCCTCCTTAAAATCCCACAACACCAAGACTGATGACTAGATATTAAACTTTAAACCTGTCTGACAGAATTGTAAAGATTCACAAAAATGTTGATCAAAAAAGCGCTAAACTTAGCTTAGCCATGTGATTTGAATCTGAAAATCTTGACACTGTCATTGTTCCATATCTTATCTATAAGTATGTTACTATCTTGCTGTTACTGTCTTCTTTTGGTTTCAAAATACTGTTTCAAACTAACTTAAATTTTTTTTTTCTATCGCAGCATCAACAATATCGGTTGGTAATTTGATATACTGCTTTCTGATTGGTTGGTGGGTTGCGTTGGTGTATCTGCTAGTGGCATTGATCATGCTTCTCACAATTATCGGAAGAAAACATGGTAAGATATTTAAGCAATAAACCACACCCAGTAGTGACAGGTATACCTGGAGATTTTCACCAGTTTACAGCATACATGTGGTAACCGATACTGAGTGCATATACCGGGGTATGGAGTAGACTGGTCAAAACAGAGTGGTATACCCATTGTTGGAGTTTGTTACGGCCATTGTATCATATTAGCATGTTGAATTTTTAGCACCTGGAAACATACATACAAACATACATACATACACAGACAGACAGACACATACATGCCTACATACATACCGGTATGTATATATGTTCATACATATACACATAGATACATACATACATACATACATACATACATACATAACATACGTACATACCGGTACATACATACATGTACATACATACATGCCTGTATACATATTTGTGGATATACATGAATTTGTGTACGTTAACATGAATACATAAAATTAAGCATATACATGTATATATATATATATATATATAAGCATATACATGTATCTATACATGAACAGTCTAACATACAGTACATTTAGCATTAATTGATGTCTTTCCTGTTATTTTTGTTCTTTCTCTGTTGAATATAATGTTCCTTGCCCTATTCCCTAAATTATGTTTAAGTGACTAGTGCTCAGCTTGTTGAAAGGGCCTTTTTGTGTGGTGTCATTAATGAAAATTTTATCAAAAGTCGCAGCTTGTGTCTCTTTAGTGAATTGTAAAGGAAATACGATTTGTTGAATGTTCTTCTTGTTAGCCCGCCAACTCACAAAACGTCATCACACATTGTACAGTAGCACCGCTATTGCAGAAACATGTACCGGTGGGTTGAAACACCCGCAGGAGAAACTTGAGACGTTTCATCCCCTGAGTCACAAAAAAACAACTAGCTTTGCTGTACTTTTATCCAAAGCAAACAACCTTGAAGGCCAAAAAAATTGTAGATACCCCACTCAAGGTTACAAGTAGATTCTTATCAAAGGTGGGCAAGTTTGCGGAAAATGAGAGAACTTCGAAGACAATTGTGGCATTCACTCCTCCACAACAAGGCACTGTTTCATTGGCCAGTACCGTGACGCGACCTCTATACGCTTGTCGACTTTGAAGTCAGACCTAAGTTTCAATGGATTTATTGTTCTGTATTTGTCAGGATACCTGTTCTCTTCTCACGGGGCAGAATCCACTGTGGACTGTCATCGGGTCGATGTCCTGTCTTGTTGTATTCCTGAGATTTATTTAGTTGGCATAGCAACTAGTGAAAAAAAAAAACTACTGTACTTTTGTGCATGACATTTTCTCACATTTGTCATGAACGTTTGATTTTCAGCTCCCCCAAGCATTTTGCATGTAATATAATTCTATTTGACAATAGGACAGTGTAGGAAATTCGCAGGAAATAACAAACAGATATTAGTGCATGTAATTTTGAAAAGCTGCTTGCCAAAATACAGTGAAATCTGTACTTACGGATACCTCTCTAATCAGGACACCTCTTTATTAAGGACAGATTTATCAAAGCAAAAATCACACTTTGAATAGAATTTCACCTGTCTATTAAGGACACCTCTTAAGGACACTAAACCATTCTCGAAGGTGTCCTTAATAGACAGGTTTCACTGTAGTTATGTCTTGTATATGGTGTATGTATCCGGTATTTTATGCCTCTCTTTTTAGCAAACAAAAAATTTGCAATTTATTCCATCCACACATTGGGTAGTTAACTATAAAATTTCATCTACCCTACCTAAGATATACACATTTCACATACCAGGATACAGATATTTTCCTACTCTGAATTAAAGCTGGTTAGTATGGATTGTATACCATGCATATTGTATGTACCGCATACAGTAGAGTAGATATAGTATAGTACTGTACTTACCATTTCTATCTGTTTGTAAAATGCAAAAAAATGAGGAAAGTACAGTAAAACCTGTGTTCGGTGTACAGAGGTCCTTTTAACATAGAGTTCTGTTAGAATGGGAATGGGAAAAGGGTTCAGTTTAGACAGGTTACCAGTTTAGACAGGGTTCGGTTTAGACAGGTTTCACTGTATCATTATATTTGTAAATTTGTTAATAAATCACAACCACTGATTTCATTCAATGACATACATCAGATGCGTTGTGTAAATGATGATAAAACTTTAAAAAAAAATTGACAACTGTATACATCTGTCTCGCATCATGTGATAGAGGTCTGCCGGGCCCCAGTACTATTTGACAACAGTTATGGCCTGGAAACTTGTTGCTTTTGATAAAAAAGTGCAAAATTATTTGCATTCATGTCAGAGGAGACATAATTTGTTACAAATTACATCAAATATCTAGTATTTAACTCTTAAATTATTGAATTTACAATGTTTACAAGTTTTAGATCTTTTCTGTTTCCCCAATGCCCTATTAAGACGTCCACACTCACCATTGATAACAGTTGGTTTGGGCCAAACTATTGCAGTAAAAGAGTTAAGTGTGCTCGCATAGCTACATGTAACCAAGAAAAATGTGGCTTGCATGTTTTTACTTGATATGAAACAGGTTTTATTTACTTCCCAAGCCATTCTTCTGACAACTATAAATTTCATCCTGGCATAGCGTTATCTTTTCGATGAACATAGTGCAAACTTGTTAAAGAGCTGTATTTATGTGCTTTCTTGTCACAGAGCAATAGCAGAACCGAAACCAAAATCACTAAAGCGAAAGTCTGTGTACACTAAAATGAATCAGTGTGCCTTTATCCAGTAAATGTACCTACTGCACATGCTCAGTATTGTACCTTGGGATTATTCCTGTAGATTGAGTAAATTTTGAATGCCATTGTTGTAAAAGTGCTTCTGCCAGTTAGGAGTTGAAAAAAAATTCTTGTGTGGTTACGAAAATTGAAAACCTTCATTTTGGAAGTGAGAAATTATTTGCTTTGGAGACTGGCTTGTTCAACTGTTGACTGTCATAATTGTTTTAGTTTTTGAACCAAATGCTGGGATCTGTGTTGGACAAAAATTTCTAAAGACGGTATTTTCTCATTTTCTTTACAGCGATGTTTTGCCTCAAGTTTGCAGGATATTTCTTCTGGCCATTTGGCAAATTTGTGCAAGAGGTAAGCTGTGCTGGCGATCAAAATTTGTTGAATTAAAAAAAATGAAGGAAAGAGATCAGAAAGAAAGTACAAGTCCATTTGGAGTTGAACTTTGAGAAGGTCATCTTTGGTGCCTAAAATACAAAGAGATATAGGCAGAGTGAAAGAAGTATGTCAATAAAAGACAAGAAAACAAGCTTGCTGCAATAAAAAGGGTAGACCTTGACTTTCAGGTAAAGGTCAAAGACACTGAGTTCTAGGTCGCATTTAAAACCAAGGTTCTTGACCGCGTCTTCCGAACATGTGTGTTATATTTTTATGACTCTACCTCTGATCAGCAATGTAATTGCAATTTTTGCAAGGTAGTACCCTACAGGCCTTTAAATTGAAAAACTTAAACTTTGGCTCAAACTTATGGTAAGGGAACATTAAACCATTTTCTTTTGAAATGTTGACTAAAAATGAGGCGCCACCATGCAAAATTTGGTACTAGAGAAACAAATTACCCAATATTTATTGACACTGAAAATTCAAAATGACTGCCATCCCTGTGTTAACTCTCGGGGAAAAAATTAAACTTTTGATTCTAAGAAAAACAACTCATTGAAAAATTTTATTTACTTTGTGAGCTTTAAAATGAGCCCCCACAGGTGGTAGAGCAAAACAGTATTATAAAAGTTTGAGAGTCCAATTATCTGTCCTCTTGGCGCATTCTACTTCAAATTCCAGTAAAACTCTGTCTAAGATCAGCAGTGTATTCATATTCGTGAATTCACCTTACCTCTGAATTCCCACTTGCATGGTAAAAAATGTACCTTTGTAGGGACAACTTTAGCAGTGCTTCAAACACCTAAAAACCCCAAATACAATTCATTATTATGGACAGAATAGACAACTTTGCACAACCTTCATAATTTGACCATGTAAAACTTGGAAATAAATTTTCAAATAAATTCATTTGATCTTTGTGCCATATTCACTGAGAAATTATCTGTGGTTTACTGTTACCTGCTTTGAAAAATGAATGCAGTTTAGAGGAAGATACATAATGTATATGCTTCTGGGGCAGATTTTATGACTCCCAAATTCTTACAATTCTTTGCTGCCCTACAGCTTTTGTAGCCTAATTTTGAAATGTGTGGGAAGCATTAAGTCTTGTATTTGTAAAAACAATCGATTCCTTGATTTATCTGGGAGATTGGTAGCCATTCTGAACTTCAAATGCTGGTTAATTCTAGTGAAATCTCTTCTCTGATCCAAATAATATGCTCCATAGTTGATGTTTTCTATTCATGATTATTAACCCTTTGAGTGATGTAATTTTTCCCACCAAAATTTTAGTGCAACATTTTACCAATCTTTATAAATATTTCTGTATTTGTATGATAATATTGGAGCAAATGGACATCACATTTAATTAGCTACAGTTTTTTGATCAAAATTTTGGCAAAAATCTGACAAAATTTGACTGGGATATATTTTGCAAAGGGCTACAAAAATTGACTTTGGCGTTCAAAGGGAATATAGCATAATGTAAAGACTTCTTTATATTAAAAAGTATAAGTAACATGTTACAGTTACATTTAGAGATCCATATCGTATTACACTAGAAATTTAGCTATGTGAAATGATCAAATAGGTTCAAGATATGTCAAGATACCAATGAAATAGAATTAAACAATTGCAGTAGACTGTCGTAATGTATAGAGGAATTTTTAAAGTAATTTACCTCTGGAAAAGTTCACCAAGATATTCACATTGACCTTCAGGGATGATAGTACAGAATGAGACAACTGCACCAAGTTGTGTGATGACAATTTTTTGTCGCATATATTAACCCAGCCAATTTTTTCCGAATTTTCCCAAAATTCTGATCAAAAACTGTAGCCAATGAAAAGCGATGTCCATTTGGTCCAAAATTATCAGAAAATTGCAGAAAAAAAAATTGTAAAAATTGGCAAGAAAAACTACAGCACTCACAGGACTAACTTTTGTCAGGGAATATTTCCACAGCCCACTTACAAATACAGAAACTCAGTTGCACATGCTAGAAGAGTTATGTGATCAAATTTGTGTCTTATGATATTTTGATCTTATATTGTTATAATTTTATATTGTATCTTTTTTCTTTCCAGTACACTGAATACACCAGTATAATCTCAAATCACGTCACAAATTCAGGTTCAAAACAGAGCAGCGGATCAGAAAACCTGGATGAGAGTTCACGATTGATCGTATCAGAATCTTGTTCTGAAATTGACACAAAGTTTGTGAAAACTAGAAATGGCAACTACTGGGTAAGTTATTGTTTCAAAGACAATATTGAACGGATGATGAGAAGAGAGGAGTCATAATCCCACATTCTTAATTTTCTCAGAATTATCACAAAATGTGCAAAGTTTCAAAAACTCCATTAGGTGTTACTTTTCTGTATTTTTTACTGTTCTGTCTTTAAAATACAAATTCTTGTTCCATTCTCAAAATCATGTCGGAATGCCCCAGTATTCAAGCCTATCAACGCAGCCTGTATGTACTGGTATATAAAATCCAAACTTTTATTGTTGAATTGAGAATTTTAGTCCAGACCAGAATTCATTTGTCAACAAGAATATTTCACATTCCCATACAAAACTTTGCCTTTACAAAGCTAGTATTTTGTAAATTGACGTATGTTGTTGAGAGAATAATAAGAAAATGAACTGGTTTTTAGAACAATTAATGACAACATCAAAAGTTACAGTCGTTATCTTTTCAATGAAAAGTGTAAAGGACCTCTGGAAAACTGTACACTGACAATTCTTTCAAGAGTCCTGAAAGATCAAAAGTAGCGGTAGATGTACCAGTATATAGTTTCTGTTTTGTCACAGTCTGTACTGAATGGTAAATTAAACTTAAAGTTTGTTGGCTGCCGTATTTTAACACCACATTCAGCTACTTATTTCCCTCTTCCATCTCTCGATGTAATCGTTCATGACAGTATCTCCATGTGTATTGCTTCTCTCGCCAGCGTCGAGTGGACACTTATTTTTGGCTTGTACTTGGTGTGCCCATACTGGTCATTGTACACTCGTTGGTATTTCTGGTTACCTGGTTACTAGTGGTATTCATCCCCATTGCCAAGGTGAGCTTGACCCCTGACCTTTGCCCTCTGTGCTCCTGTAGAAAGTGTATATATATAAGTGTGTTTGTCCATCTGCAGTTTAAAAAATTGTGAAATATAAAATAATGATAAATGAGATAAATGAAAGAGATGGTATTTATTATGAAATTATTCTGCTGCAAATTGTCTGTACTAAAACTTTCATATATGTCAGTTTTTGTCATTTTGAGTTTTGCATCTCTGCATTCAGTAAAGCTGTAAACTCTGGTTCTATCATCAAAATTTTCTCTGATGAAAAATAGCCCCAATAGCAATAAAAAATGAATAACACAGTTTAAGTGTGAACCTTACAGTAAAAACAAATTTGGTTTCAGTAGTTGTATGGTGTTTCATTCTCAGGAAGCTGCATAAACTTAGTGTTGTCAACCATGAGTATAAATATTTTTCGAAAAACATGCCCAAGTTGTAGACTTTTTGTGCCATTAGTAACATGTAGTGTAATTTAAGTTATTTGTAACAGTCCCAATTTACATATCATACAGTTTAACTTATCTATGGTTCATGGAAGGGTCATGAGATGAAATGAACAAATGTCTACCTCCGTATAGATTGCGTACACCCATGCTTTTGTACACACATGAATTTGTTTGTGCCGCCATCATGTGATCTGTTGTACTGAATCTGAAGAATACAGCACATCCTATTATTTATTGGGTAGGACCACGTGCATTGCCCCTCAAATGGCTTTCAGAATATTATGAGAAATATGGTAGCTCAAATACCAAGTCCGAGAATATGTGAAAAAAATGGAAAATTGATAAAATATGTCACTTACATCTGAACTGAGTATATTTTTTGTTACAGGTGAACAGTATTGCGATTAAAAAGATATTATTTCTTCCACCAGAGAAAGTTAGGATAGACAAAACCAGTATGGTAAGTATGGGTATACCGGTAGTTAGAGGCATGGACTTGAGTTTCAGGAAAAATCTTGTCCGATTATATTATATTCTCTTTTCATCACAGTAGAAACAGGATATTATAAATTATTAAAAAGATAGTTTAAGAAGTTTCAGGACATGGACCCTAACAGTAATAATAATAATAATAATTATAATAATAATTTATTTTTCTAAAGCGATTTCCATCAATAAAATATCAAACAGCTTTACAATAAAATACAAGATGAAACACATTCACATCATAATACAAGATGTAACACATTCAGATATTTGCACAGCCTGTAGGTCTGTGATGTTTCATACTAACACTGTCTGCTGGCAGAACTACAAAAAGGAAAATAAATCCTGATAATAAACCAGATTTGCTGCCATTCAGACTTTAGATTTAATTTGTTAAAGAAATTACCACTTTTTCTCACTTCTGCTTTTATTTCAACCGAGCGCTTGGAACATTATTCACTCACATAGATGAAGTGGAATTTGTTTTGCTTTCTTCCACAGAATGGTGATGGCCCCCACGCAGAGGTTGTAGTGTGTACCTACCAAGCTGTCAATGTTTATTACTATAAATACACTGTCGATGGCATGAATGTGATATTAGTCAGTATCCTTTGTTGTGTCATTGCACAAAATTCTCTGTGAAAACGAATTACATGCAGCGTGTCGGATAACTAGGGCAGAATGCACATTACACTTACATCCTGGTATTTTCTGGTTGCTGACCCGACCTTATTACCTTACATCCTAGTATTTCTGATAATGTGAATAATATGACACAGCCGTTTTTATCTAATACTCTATAAAAGCCAACCAAATTCCCTGAGGTCTGTACAGAATTGGTGCAGCAACGTACTGTCTAGAGTCAAAGTTTAAGTTGATGTTTAAACTTGAATTCAAGCAAGAAATTTTTTTAACATAGTAGCCTGTATAGCCCTGAAAAGCTTTTCACTTCCACTAAGATTTTTCACGTTCTTGTTTCATCTGAAGTCATTGTCATTGCAAAACTAGCTAAAAAACCCCAACAACAGGTCAACAGCTTAATTTTTAATGAGAATGGTACAAGTATAAGATTTAAATCCTTATTCTCTGGTGTCCAGATTTACTTGTATTTGTAGTAGTAGCACTTCTCTATGGTTACCTGGACCACGCACACACGCCCCAGTCATCCAATGTGGTGAGTGATTTTGCTTTGAGTATCATTACAAGTATTTTACCGTGATAGTGTTTTATGTACAGATATATGCAGTGATGTACACTAGAGTTTATTGATCTTTCTTCCAAAGCATTTAATGACATAGATTTTGTCGTAATATTTTCGACAGTAGATCTCCCACTCCAAATGCTCATCTAGTTATTTTTCCTAGGATGATATCATACTTAAGCAATAGAGCACACCAAGCGAAACGTATACCACGAGATTTTGACCAGTTCACGACATATATGCACAAGTGATAGCGAGTGTATATATGAAATGAACTGGTCAAAATCGAGTGGTATACGGTTGCTGGATGTGAAATTCTGACGTGGAATGTCAAAAACAGATTTTGCTCAAGCTGTGAGCTTGCAAGTATGCCAGCCGTGGTATATCACCAATATACCACAGTTCTTTTCGCGTCTCGACCAATCAGGTCGCTGTATTTGCGCCATCAATATACTGGTATGATATGATTTACCATAAACAACTTGGGCTTGGTGCATTATATATATTTTGTTCTGCATTAGGACATCTCCTGACAAAATATGATTAAGTTGTGTGTATATATACACACCAATCTAACTGATAAGCAGGCATATGGATACTTATAAGCCCTTTCACTTCTGCTATGTGGTATAAACAATCCCATATTTTCAGCGGTGCTTGGACTGCTATATTAGAAAAATGGGGAGAACAGGATATATATCAACGAAGAGCACAAAAATCCTTTCGCAGCTTTTGCCCATCAAGGGCACAGCAGTCTTGTCAAGCTGGCATTGCATGTCTTGGATATGCTTTCTCTCAGATTTTGATTCAGTATTTACAATTTTGTTTCTTTCAGAAATTCATATTGTCTCTGCTCGCAATCATACCTCTAGCTTATTACATCGGCATGGCAATTGCCAGGTAAGTTTGTTGTTGACTCATCAGTATGATGATGATCAGTTCAACTCAGGATCATGCCAGTTTTGGTCAGATGAAGACTAAGTGTGTTATGTTTTACAATGATGATTGTAAATGTATGATGATTGTGATAATGATTGAAGTGTTGATGATGATGATGATAATGATGATGATGATATGATGATGATAACAGTGATCATAGCATTCAGAACAATGGCAGGTACTACTCCGCAGGTATTACAAACAAATAATCGGACAGGAAAATTTGCCAGTGTCAAAAATTCACAGAAAAAACAAAAGTTAATTGCTGAAGTCTTTCTTTTGCTTTGTTTTCAGTATTGCTGCACAGAGTACCTTTGCAGTGGGTGCAGTACTCAATGCAACGTTTGGTTCAATAGTTGAAATAGTTTTGTACATAACTGCCCTGTTACACGGCAAACAGGGTGGTGACCATTGTTACTCAGAACTCGTGAAAGCAGCGCTGACAGGAACCATATTAGCTACTTTGTTGTTCATACCGGTAAGTGATACCAGACCACAGTATTTATAATTGGTGTAGAATCTGCAATAATACTTTGCTGTATTCTGTAGGTTTCTTGCAGAAAAGGAGCAAATCATGTAATTATCAGATGATGTCGTGACTTGATAATTTGAAGATGAGTCAAAAAAACATCAGCATGCCTAAAGAGCATTATGCCAAATCTTTATTGTAAAAATAACGGAGTAGGGGGGGTCCTCCCATAGCAAGTGAACCCCCTAGGATCATCTTGATTGGTAAAATTAGTCAGTGTAGGTCCAGTTCTCTTCAGTTCTGTGGACTTGTCATCTAAAGATGTACAAAACAATGGTGATTTCGACTGACTTGAAGCATCATGATATAAAGACATAGTTCAAGTCTCAAGAATGAGTCACAGTGATCTTTTAGTTACTGTGATTTTTAGGCCATTAAGTGTTGTAATTTTTCCAACTGAAGTTTTAGTGCAAAATTTTTTGCATATTTTTTTTGTTTTTCTGTATTTTTTTGACAGTTTTGGACCAAAATGACACCATTTTCCATGGGTTACATTTTTTAATCAAAAGTTTGGGAAAAATCTGAAAAAAATTGTCTGGATCTGAAAAAAATTGCCTAGCCACAGAAGGGAATGTGGCTGGGCTATATTTTAGAGAAGCAACAATAATTGACTTTTGTGCTGAAGGGATTAAGCTGATTGTGAGATACATGACCTGAAGAGGGCTAGAATAGATTGCACATTGATATTTTGATTTTTTCTTTTCAACAGGGATTGTGCATGATTCTAGGAGGACTCAAACACCATGAACAGAGATTTAACTGGAGGTCAGCTGGGGTCAGCGCTGCACTGTTGTTTGTTTGCATTGCTGGTGCCTTTGCTCCAACCATGTTCTCCAAGGCCTACGGAATACTAATCTGCAGTGTAAGCTTCTTCAATTTTCAGCCAGACTTATCAACAACAGAGCGTTCATCAAAGAGGTGGCCATCCTTTGCCACTATTCACTGATGTCATCCATTCTTTTATATCTGCTTCTCTTCAGGACCAGTGTCAGTGTTTTGATATTTGGCTTGTATTTCCTTTTTGATGGGTCTCATTTAGATTTGTTGATATTGTGATGAAACTGGTGATACATATTTAAGCCAATTTTCCAACCTTTCACTCGTGTTTTGTGAGTTCTTTCCTGTTTATGTCAAGATAGTCAGTTTTACACATGTTCTGCATCTACACTGTTTAGAATTTACAAAGTATAAGACTTAAACTAGCACAATATATTAAACAGAATATTAATATAACAGACCACAGTTCTCTGGGTCAAATAGCTTTTAATATTCTGTCAACTTTACATACAGGTAATTGCACTGTCAACAGATCTTATACTTCACTATGTCACTATTGCATTTTCTAGCTGGCACTTTCTATTGGTCCAACCTACATGCTCTTAGTGTGTCTCTTTAAATTTCACCAATCAGATTACCTCTGTCTCCTTCCTGTAGGGTTGTGACGCTGTAGCCAATCACACAGTGCTTGACAATGATACAGAGTTTATTTGTACTCAGTGTCGGTCACAGCCGGTAAGTAAACCAGTTGATTTGTAACACTTCTTTCAGAGACATTTTGTCCTCTGTTCACACAGTCCCTCCGCCATGGAGAGCCCTTGACTCACACTGTTCTGACAAATTTTTGCCACAATCATTTGTGTGAGAAACTGACTTGAAATGGCCATTTTGTAGCAATTCAAGCATCATGATGCTACTTTTTTCCAGAATGTTTGATTATTCTCATGTTTTGGCATTAAAAAGTCCCTCATTCAAAAATATGAGAATATTTTCACTTTTTTCCGATCATTCATTCTTTAAGAAGTGGTCATATTGAATTTTTTCCAACAGTTTGATCACAACAGTGAAATGTTTACACAGCATATAGAACCATTGATCTACACCTGTACAGCTCTGCTACCCTTGGCCTACATCGTGGGTTTGATCTACACTCTAAAAACACACAAACATATCCATAGGATTCCTATAGAACCCATCAAACCACAGGAGAGTGAATGCCTTGCCACAGGGTAAGTACACATCCATAGGATTCCCATAGAGCCCATCAAACCATGGGATAGTGACAATGCCCTGCCATAGAGTAAGTACATACATATCCATAGGATTCCCATAGAACCATTCAAAATACAGGAGACTGACAATGTCCTACCACAAGGTAAGTACACATCCATAGGATTCCCACAGAACCATCAAAACATAGGATAGTGACTATGCCCTGCCACAAGGTAAGTACACATCCGTAGGAATCCCATAGATCCCATTAAACCATAGGATACTGACAGCTAAGTTAAGTACACAACACATCCATAGGAATCTATAGATCCCATTAAAGCATAGGATACTGACAGTGCCCCACCACAGGGTAAGTGCACACCCATGGGATTCCCATAGAACCCATTAAACCATAGGATAGTGACAATACCCTACCACTGGGTAAGTGAACCAGTATGTTATAGCTAACAGTGTTTTTGTTCAGGTTTAGGAACTTTTACAAGATAATCCATTGCAGTGCTGTCTCCATGGGTATTATTCATTTCAAAGTGTTCATCATCTACAGTGTTGAAATTCGACCAAAAGTCACTCAAAATTTGTTAGAATAGATACGTTTTCATACAGCATGTTGATAGCAACCAACTGGCAAATTGAATGTGTAAAGAGTTGAGATTCGCTGAGTAATTGGGTAAGTTCCCGAAGACTAAGTTTAATCACCTCTTGATCATCTTTTCTTAGCTCAGAGTCATCACCATGGCATTGCACACTGGTCCAGATTAAAGAGTTTCATCATTCTGCTGGTGTCCACCATCTTGATGTCACTGTGTGCAGAGCTGGTGACCGACAACATCCAGGCAATTTTGGTCAACTCAAAAGTTTCAATAGTAAGTACGGCCATAGACTGTAGAAGCGAGTGGGGACATTTAACTGAGGCTAATAACATCAAAGGAACACTTATTTGATGTGGGTTGTAATGCACAATAAACAAAAACACACAAGCGTATGCAAGATGACATCATATCAGCATATATGATTCCTGTTCTTGTTATAGTGTGCCACAGCTCTCTCATGAACATGAGATTTTGTTTCCGGAACATGTTTTACCGGTACTTTTTTGGTAATAAAGAATTTGTTTGTTAAATCCAAACTTTTGCAGGTAACGTGTTATTTTCTGTCAACTTTGGCAATATGCCCTCAAAATCATTGCTCCTTTGAGCGTGTTCCTGTGCTATGGTTGCATCCTCAAAGGTTCAATCAATGTGAACACACTGTGTCAACTTCACCAATCTCCACTTTCGGTGAAATATCAGTGGAGCTGTAGCCCCACAGTCAATGCGACAGCTGATTATCAATGACTAGCAAAATCTGTAAGACTTTGACTGCATATGAAGAATATGGAGGATTTTTTGGTGGCAAAGTTTTATTGTGTTTAGGGTCTTTTCATTCTCAGCTGTTGACACTATATTGTTACCAGTCGACTTACAAGACATGTCAACTTAAAACAAATCTTCTGTTTTAGTGAAATATCAATCAAGCTTTTGATACAACCAATTTGTCATTTGACTATCCAGAAATTTCAAAATCTGTATGACTGTGACTGCATATGAAAAATGTGGGGGCTTTCTTGGCAGCAGAGTTTTGCTGTGTTTACAATCTCTTCGTTCTCCAGTCATTGTTTCATACAATCTTGAGTCAACTAAGAGAGGAAACGCAAAGGCATGAGTCGACGCGTACCAACCTTTGAATAGAATAGCTTAATTTAAAAGGATAATAACCAAGTTAGCATAAAAAATTGCTGAAATATTGCCAGTTACATACCACGTCTCTCTTCTGCTGTCAGTCTATAGTATGGCTCGGTGTAAAAACTTGAAGTAAAACCTTTCAAATATGATTCTTTATTTAGGCTTTTTTTGATGATAATCGAAATTAACAAACCTTTATTTTCTTTTGCAGTATTTTATAGGAGTGACGTTACTGGCTTTAGTTCCTGATATTCCAGAGATAGTGAATGGCATACAGTTTGCATTGCAGAATAACATGACACTCAGGTGGGCATCGTGGGGATGTTAACCTTTCAACTTTGACCTCATCTTTGCAAGTGAACAATGTGCAACTGAGGTTTTGGTAGAACCTTTGAGATCAAGATCAAAATTCTGTCAAGTTTATGTTCCCAATGAATACGAAGGCATAGTGATCTCACTTGTGGAAGACATTTTATGTCTTGGATTCTATGTTATGAAGATTTCACTTCACATAGTCAGTATTACTTAGAAATAAGCAATAGACATAATTTTGAAAGAGCATAGAAATTATCAGTAAGATTTGTTAAATATGGGACATTCAAAGAGCTTAATAATTCTTCAAGTGATGTGGAAAGTTGTCCGTAACTTTTCAGCTTTCACCAAAAGTTTTTTACCATTTACTGAGTACATGCAAACCACATTTGATTTGCATCTCTTAAACTGAAATTGTTGTCAAAAAGAGTTCTCTGTATGAAGAATTGACTTGTTCTTGAAATTTCTTTTTGACAGTATTGAAGTTGGGTGTTCGATAGCAGTCCAAGTGTGTCTGATTCAGATGCCTGTGCTTGTCATTGTCAATGCCATTCATGTAAGTGAAAACACTTTCGAGAGCCTCTTTCTTCCTTGGAAAGTTTCATCCACCATTCATCAGACTATTGATCTTTGGAGATATGAAAATGCAAACAAACATTCTTCAAATTATTTGCATAGCAATGACTTTGTACCTGGTTACACAGTGAAGAATACCATTTTTCAAGTGGCACAACCATTTCTGAGTCACTTCCAAATGGGGCCAACAACACTGCTGGAAGTGTAGAATGGCACAAAATCCCAATAGTTGGGGACAGAGTTATTCATGCATACTCAGTATAACACTGTAGGGTTCAAAAGTCATTTTCAGGATTTATTCATAAACATCTTTTCCAGATAAATATATTTTACCTAAATAATTGATTTAATTTTGCCTGGAACTTTTGTACAGAAAAGTAAGTTGAAAAACATGTCAGTAAAGTATCCATTCATGGGTTTGCTCTCAGTAATTTTCATGTTTTCGTTATTTTTTTTCAGCCAATCGATTTTGTACTGGTCTTCAATGATTTACATCTGTGGTCAGTTGTACTTAGTGTAGTCCTTGTAAATTACATATTTATGGATGGAAAATGCGATTATTTTCAAGGTGAGAAACTCTAGCAATGTCTTGTGACCCTTTAGCTCCAAGTTTGAAGTGGATTGACTCCCCTGAGCTGAAATATTGAAATCTGTCACTTCTGACAAACAAACATGTTTTGAAATAACCATCTGAGTGTCACAAAGTTCAGTAGTTCAGTTACTCCTCTTAAAGTGTTCAGCTACAATTTCTGTAAACAGAATTCATGTACCATGAATGGAGGAAATTTGTTTGGACTAAACCAGTTTGGTCAAAGGGTTAAAGGGACAAAGTCAGCCATTTTTCGTAAACATTGTTTGATATGAGACACTACTTACATTGTTTGACATGTTGAAAGATACTGAATGAATGGCAGACCATGGATATATTTGATCCCGGTTTTAGACAAATTAAATGAAACCATCGCAAAAAAGAACTAATGGTTATGACCATTAATTCATTCTTGTGATGATTTCATGTATCGTGTTAAAAACTGGGGCCGAATATCTGCATGGTCACCAATTTATTCAGTATGTCAAACAATATAAGTAATATCCCGTATCAAACAAAATTCATGAAAAATGGCCGACTTTGTCCCTTTAAAGGAAAAGTGATGACACACTATTTTCCGTTGACTACTTTCACACATTTATATCAAATGTCATGTAGTCCAGTTTTCTGTGTTGATGATCTGATTTTAGACAGATATGTACCATGGAAACTTTTCCATCAGTGTGTCATTTACCCTGCTCACCCCCCAATTCCTGTAAGCAGTTCCAAAATCACCATTGATAACAATGGGTTTGGGCTGAACCATGGTAGTGAAAGGGTTAATTAATTAATTCATCTACATCCTGTGTGTCACAGACTGTAGGGCTGACGCGTACAATGACAAAATGAATTTTTATTAAACTGTAAGTTATTGCAGATAACTTCAAATTTCTTACTTGTTATTTATAGAAGGGTTAATATACACTACATTGCTACTAATAGGTAGATCTTGGGGGATGAAAGTCAAAATTTAATTGTGAAAAATTAGCAATTCTTTTAAAGAATAAAAGTCAGTGGAAGTGTGAATTCAAAACCGAATATGTACCGGAAAATATTTGCGTATTCTTCAGTGGAAGACATCGTTGTTTGTGTAATAAGGATTTCAAGAGAATAGTGTGCAATGGTTCAAGTGTGATCAATTCGCCTTTGAAGCTTAAAACTTCTCAGATCCAAATAGCTTACATATATTTTCTGTTTTCTTTTTGCAGGTTCAACACTGGTGATTGTGTACCTCATTTTGATCGCCATGTACTATTTTGCTCCCAGTCCCACAGGATGTTGATGATCCCCCAACAATCCTACAGACAAATTATGGTTTTACTATTATTTAACCTTTAAAAGGTTGTAGATATCAAAAATAGTATCAGCTGGGAAGAATAAATTTATGAGGATATTTGCAGAACTTTGGGATAAGCCTAGCGGTATTTGCACAGCGCCCTCTATAGGGTGATCTCAGCATTATTTTGCATTCAGTGCTGGTACACTGACTCATTGGATTGATTGTGTAAATAAAGGTAAGGGATTCGATCCCAGGGATAGAGTTTATTCTAGTACCTAAGAGGAATATGAAGGTGTCATAGTCCTTTGTTTTCCTTTGAATTTGTAATCTAGTGGGTAGATTTCCCAACAAGACAATCTGACGCCTGACCCTTCCCTTTAATATAAAATGGTCATGAGCCTGTGTCCCTTTTAAGACTTACACAGAGATTTACCTCAATTCTGTAGTACCGGTAGTTCTGATATAAATTTAGCAAACAAACAAGGATTATCCTGAAAGGAAGATATTGCTTTTTGTGGCAAAACCATTGATGCTACAATCTGGTTATACATTGTCCCTGGTTACCCAGACTGCACTACAGGGCCGTCTTTCAAAATGTAGGGAAATCCCACTAAAAATTTATGAACAAGATGGTGTGACATAGACAAGAGTGATGCACCATGTCATTACTGATCTGTAATATAATGATTGCAGTCTAAAAGATATGTAAATCAGACAAGGTCGTACAGAGTTTGGCTGATTAAATCATGCCTTGCTATTTCACTTATTTACAAGGTATCATTGTGTCTGATCCTAGACTGTTGGAAGTCCCTTGTACTTATGCAGTATGTACAGTTCTGTAATATGGGAGTGCTGTTCATGATGGATGCTAACTGCCCTGTGCCTTTGGTACAGGGCTTTACTAGCACTCTCTTTAAAAATCACACTGCTCTACAACAAGCACAAGTGACTATCAACAGTCTACCTTATCCAAGTGTATATTTTTTATAAACTTTTAAGATAATTAAGACAAGCTCTTTTGTATTTCTTAGCTGAGGGACTGAATACATAACTTTTATGACAAGGCCTATTTAAATCACTTGCCATACTATTGGCGAGAATAAATTTGCATTTTACACACAAAATCTCATACTTTTAAATTTTTGATATTTCATAATATTTCTTTGCCAAAGAATGACAAAAGAGCTTTGATTTTATTTTGTGTGCAATTATCACATTCTTATTTTGTTTTCTGCAAACTGTCCAGGAAGCTAAGCTCCATAATAGTTCTTTGATATGAAAACCCTGTAGGATTTGTGTCTTCAAAGATATACATATTCAAACTTATACTGTTTTTCCTCCCTCCAACAGAATTTTTCACAAAATATATCACCCCACCAAATTAATTTTGTAAAATAATAACTTGGATTCCTAAGACTCTTCACAGGGTAAAGGGAATGTTTAAACTGTTTCATTACAAAAATTATCCTGCAGGAAAGCTGTGGAAACGGAGCTATCTGTTGGCGGGGTAGTGTGCATCGCTATGTGGGTCAAAGGTCAACTCCGCCACGGATAGCTGCGGGCCAACTTGCAGCGAAAGTTGGTCCATTACGACGACACCACTTGTGTCGGAACTCTGAACGGCAAAATAAACCAAAGTGAGCGTAATTCAATAAAATGACCTATACCTGCCTGAACTCTGATTATTGATTGCTCATTCCCTAACTCCTTTTGTGAACAAAATCTCTGGTTCATTTACGTAATTCGGCTGATTTTCCAAGGAGTATTCAAGAATTTCATTCTGACCGGCTGTTATGCTATTCACATTCGTAAGTGCGACGTCCTTATTAGCATATCAATAGAAGTCAAAGTACGCTGCTGGAGTCAACGAACTGAACAATGAACTGCACTTTTTGCCAGTATATGTGATGCTTTGTCATGGATCCCACAGTCAAGAAGCATTTTGATTTCAAAGGGTCTTTGGATTTGGATTTGACAGGGATGCCAACTTTATAATTTTATATACAAGCCATACTCAAATGTGTTTTCATCACAGACATTGATCAATGAAAAGTACAAGCCATACTCAAATGTGTTTTCATCACAGACATTGATCAATGAAAAGATAGTTTACCTTTACAAGAATTTAATGGAGGCTGACCCTTGAAGATTTCAAAACATTAAAATTTGATCCTTGCAATTTTTCTTAACTGTCCAGAAGACATGAGAAATATTTCAGACCTGTTTTTGTAGGTATCACTCCTTAAATCCTAACCATGTTAGCTCGTTCAGCTGCCCCTTTTCTCAGTGGATTTGCCCGTTTTCATCTGACTTTTGGTGCATGACAGGGTCATTCCATTGTCAAGTAGGGAAGGCATGTGGAAATTTTAAGAATATTGTATTGTGCTATATAGATGATACTTTCTGTTCATAACAAGGAGACAACAATAAAAAATATGACATTATCTATTCGTATTGTGGACTGGACCATAAATTATTTAAAACTTATGGATATACTGTCACAATTGCAATATTTTTTGTCTGTGTGTACCCTATTTTGTGTTATAAAGGGTGAGCAAATCTAGTGGTCTGTGGTGAGGGGCCAACAAATTTCATTAAGAACAGCTAATTTTCCGTTTGTTTGGTCCTATGGACTAGTGAATACAGATTTAAAAAATGTGATAAAACTATACATAGGATTACCAAATAAGACTGGAGGACACATGAATGTGCCTTCAAATTGTCCGGCCACCAAAAATACTAATGAGTTTTGCTCAGCTCTGTGTGTCATCAAATACTGTACTGTAATCTGTTGTGTTTGCATGTGAACAACTCCAAAATGTAAATTTACTGAAATTTTCTTTATATATATGCTGTCTGTTGTTGTAAATCATTTATGTCACCAATTTTTCAGTCCGCGGAAAGTTTTATTTCTTTAATGGTTAAAAACTGCATTTTTTATGAATTTGTGGATTGATTTAAACTTTTCTTGGACAGCCAGGTGATGTTGTGTCATCGTCTGATGTTCAAATTTGCATAGCATGTGACCTCTGGTTCCAAATCTGATTGGCTTCCAGAAATTCATTTCTCTGTGCTCTTGTGAGAAGCAGAGGGGAGGCAACTTTTCAAATGCAAAATGTGTATTGTGCCTTGCAAATAATTATGTAAAGTTTTTAAATAAAAAAGGATGAAATATATTGTACAGAAAAGCCATTTGGGTCCTTTGTGTGTGTGTGTGTGTGTGTGTGTGTGTGAACCAGTTTGGCAGAACATTTACCGCTACATTTATGTCTCTCTTTAAATAACACATAACACATCAAACAATATTGTTTTGACCAATGACAGATTATGTGGCAGTAATGACAGATTAACAAGCTCATCTCTGCATATATTTGGTTGTTTACACCTTGCTCTGTAATATAAACAAGTAGCTCTGAGTACAAAATTATATACAAAGTAAAACCATTCGATTCCTGGCTTTCACATGACCAAGGCTGACTGCTGTAAACAGCAAGCTGAAGTGCATGCTAATTTCATTTCAAATACTGATATTGAATCTAGCTAGAGATGAGCAATGCCCCTTCCTGCTTCCCCAGCGATACGACATTTGATATGTGTGTGTGGGGGGGGGGGGGGGAGAGATAGGGTTGAGGATTTATAAAAAAATTGTCACATGTTAAAAAAATTATTCTACCAGTTTGAGTACAAAATTATTTTTGTCAGGGATGGAAAACTTTGCTGTGATGCACTCCATACTCTCTGTTCTATGAAGTGGGGCTTCAGCAGGTTGAAGTAGTAGCATGATTAAATTGGGCATGAAGTTTTCTGCCACTGTGCCCTACCGGTACAATTATCTTCCATCGTCTATGACCAAGCTTTCAGACGTCTGTTCATAATGATAACAAGCAGAAAACCCCGTTGGGAATTTTTGTCTCCTCTTATTGACAGACTGGTAGAAATGCACAACTACCGAAACAGACTGTTGTTTTGTTTTTAAGTCGGGCATATGTGACGGGGTTAGTACGCTATCAAGCTAAACTATTTCGAGGTTAACAGTAAAGTGTAAAGACATGAGTGCACAAATGTACATTTACAGCGTACAACTTTATTACTGACAATTGCAAAACAAAGTGAATGCCAACCACAGTCGCATGTGAACCATACACGACAGCTGCTGTATAGTATGCACTTACTTTTTTAATGCATACCACGCATCAGCCGTCGTATATCGGTTCACAAGCGACTGTGATGCCAACTCACATGTGTAAAGTCAAATATACTTCATACACATTACTTTTTATCTCTGATTTCAGTGAATACATATGTTTTGTGATGTTCGGTGAAAATGTTGTATCAATTCCAGCATTGCCTGAACAGTTTTTAGCTCCCATATATGTATATGTATATATGCAAATGGAGGTATTCTTACAAGGTGGCAAAATGGCGCCTGTGTGTATGTATGTAAGTATGTATGTATGTCTGTTAGTTCGTCCAGATCAAAATCTCCTAAACCACAACGGCAGCTGTCTTAGTATTAGGAGTACAGGTGCACCTGGGGGTGGAGATGTGAATTTGTTCAAATGAACATGTCAGTGCCAAAAATATGCAAATGAGGGGAAAAAGGAAAAATCATGCAAATGGCTAAAACACAGTAAGCATTGGTCAGATTGGGTTATGCAGATTCCTTTTGGTATTCTAAATTATGTGTGCACAAATTTGGGTGAAATTTGCATGTTTGTATTTTTAGGGTATTCCGTTTTCAGTCAAAAAATCTTGTTCTCTGAAATTGCTCGTCTGATCACTTTGGAAGTTGGTATAGATGTTCCTTGGGATGACCTCTGTTAAGTTTGTACAAATTGTATTGATATTATCATATTTGTAATTTTGGGACAATTTCCCAATTTTTGGTCAAAAACTTTTTTTATTCAAAAACTACTGATCTGATAGCTTTGATATTTGATATACAGGTATCTAAGATTTATGTTGATATAATGTATTGAAATTAGGTTGAAACCGGCAATTTTTTTTTATTCTGGGGGCAATTTTTGCCGTTTTTGGTCCAATAATTTTTTTACCTTAAACTACTGATCTGGTAGCTTTGATATTTGGTGTACAGGCTTCTAAGGTTTATGTTAATAAGATACCGGTATATTGAAATTAGGATGAAATCTGCAATTTTGTATTTGTTGGGCAATTTTTCTCATTTTTGGTCAAAAAATTTGTTTCTCAAAATTTACCAGTCTAATTGCGTTGATATTTAGTAAAAAGGTTCCTAGGGTTTTTATAGATATTTTGAAATTAGGTTGAAATCTGGAATTTCGAATTTCGGGGCCATTTTTGCCATATTTGGTCAAAAATTTGCTTCTCAAAAACCACTGGTCTGATAGCTTTGATGTTAAGTAGACATGTTCTTACAGATGATGTTAATTAAATATGCTCAAATTATGATAAAATCTTTAATTACCATAGGTATTTTTGCAGCTATTTTTGCCATTTTGGTCAGGCCGACCTTAAGTGGACTTGCAAAGATTCAACACATGCGTCACAAAAGTTATTCTCTACATAACATAAACCAAGCTCTATCAACTGCTAGGTTGCTTATTTTAAATTTTCAGAGAAATGTCTAAAATGTTGTGTTTTGGTAAAGTTTTTAGCTCCCCTAAAATGAAAAATCAAGAACAGTTTGCTGTGTGCTTGTAAAAGATAACATATTTGTCAACACATATACTGCCTTGCAGATTGATTGTCTTAAATATTATCACAGAAGTAGAAAAGGAAAAGAAACCAATCAAATTGCTGTAACATATTCACCCTGAGTGCCTGTAGGCTATATTTAACTATTTTATCATTACATTTAGCTGTTTGTTATATCTTTATCACTCTCCATGGGCCAAGGCACACTTGTCGAGGGCCAATGTCATCACTCTGTGCCAGTCTGTGTATGTCAGTCTGTCTGTATGTACCGGTAAATGTCCATGTTTCATACAATTGTTGGCTTGTTTTGATAACTATATGGGAGCAAACAGTGACATTACAGTCACTATTTTACAGATAATGTGAAATGACTACCTTGACAGTTAGTCTTGAATGTAAAAAAGGCCACCTCCTTTACGTCAAGACTCTTCCAACAAGAAAGGAAAATATCTAAGTAGGAGAAAAAAGAGTTTGATAAGCCTTTACTTCAGCTATTGTTTGATTCAATTATGTACTTTTTGATACAAGTGCAGCAAGTGGTACAAATTCACAAGAAAATGTTACCATGTTACTTTTACATGTATTTGATTCATGATCATCAAAACACAAATGTTGACAAGTTATTAACTAAATCGATTACTTTCATCTGTTAATTTGTTAGTTTTTGTAGTTAGAACCTTTCAGGATTTCTTTATCTTGAACATTAAAATAAGTATTACTAAAGCATTTCCATTTTAATCAAAAGTGTTGTTTACTGACAATAGTGCTATTGTGAAGAGTGTAAGCAAATTAATGCCCATATCACCTCTCTCAGGCCTCAACCCTTATACACAGGTGTGATTTTCAAATGCTACAAGAAAGTCAGGATGGATTCAATATCTCTCTATATGAGTGTAAAAATACCACATATTAAAGTTAAAATAAGAAACATAAAAACAACAAAAGTGTTTATTGCTTAGTTTATTGACCTTTTGTAAATCATTTGCATATAATGTCATATTAAAAATCAGTTTACATATTATTCACAATAAAGATTTAACAAAGGAAATAGGCAAAACTGGCATTGTGTAGAAACTTACTTGGTAGATGTCCATGGCCAAAAAATATCTGTTCAGTATAACACAGTAAAGTACAGTCAAACTTGTATTAATGGTCACCCTTACAGAGCAGTCACCTTTTTATAGTGGTCACCTTGTAGCAGTCCCCTGACATTTTACATGTTGAAGCCTCTTTACAGAGCAGCTCCCTCTCTTATGTGGTCAGTGGCTGCATAAAATTGCTCCAATTTGGTAAAAAAACTTGTGTATTCAGGTTATCATAATTGGTTCCGAATGACCCCAGGTGCAAAATGCTTATACCATGGGACCCTGGCGCGAGGGTCTATGCTTATTGGTCACTACGAATTGGTCACTTTATAAAATAATCAGACTCAAATTAATGAGTATCCATCACAATTGCTTGTGGCATTGAATGCATGTACAGTCTCATAATTAAAGAAAGTAATTATAATGAATGTGATTACTGTTGTCCTAAATTTCATTTCTCAGCACAGCACCTATTCCAAACGAAATGGCACACCCACTTGCCATAAAAAAGCCACATCCATGGTCAGTTTTCCCCATCCCTTGTTTGACCACTATACACATGTTTGGCTGCATGTGTTTGCTATCCAAGTCATTTTTCTCGCTCCTTGTTTGACCACTATACACAGGTTTTATTGCATGCGCTTGCTATCCATTGTCATTTCTCTCCCATGTTTGACCACTATACATATACACAGGTGTGACTGCATGTATTTGCTATCCGTGGTCATTTTCCCCGTCCCTTGTTTGACAACTATACACAGGTTTGACTGCAAGTGCTCGGTAACTGTACATAAGCCATAATTATGAAAACCAATTACCCAACTGTTTCATTGAATCAATCTTGCAAAGAGTCTTGAATTTAATCATAAAAACAACAAACTACAAAATTACACCATCCTCAGAGAGATTCTTAAAATCTACCGACCTACATTATTTCACTAACTTGAAGAGCTTCAAATGTAGCAAGTAAACAATTGCAATCACAGTATTGAACAGTCAGTCTCATTAATTAGTAATGGTTAATTGATTATTATCAAATGGACTTTTTTCATGACATTAAAACAGCATCCTTTGTTACACTTGACCACAGGTGATCTTTGTCAGCTAATCTATGAAATTCAATTTACCCTAATTAAAGTCTATTTATTGAAGTTGGCCGATAGTTGGTTGTCATGGGTACTGTCACTTCACACCACAGGGTATCGCGAGCAATATCCGTCTAGAAGTTGTGAATGTGATCATAGCATCTCATAAGGTAGGAGACTTCTTATGAGCTGCTAACGAGTCATTTGGTCAGGGCGATAAGCCCCAACGTTGGTGATCGGCAGAACAAATTAATGAAGGGGATTAGGGAGGGCAATTAACAGATATGGACTGTTTTCTTTGAAATACTATACAGAGATAGCTAGGGTAAAGTAATAGGCACACACTAGACACAGGTAAGGCTTGTATAATGAAAAAAAGTTTAATAAATGACATTTATTGATCATATTTATAACTTCTAGACGAATATTGCTGGCAATACCACATGTTCATAACCATGCATTTCCCATCAACAAGGGCTGTTATAGCGGTTGTCAAGTAATATGGCAATAGTACCGACATACACTTTAAAGGACAAAGTCGGCCATTTTTCGTGAATTTCGTTGATACGAGCTACCACTTATATTGTTTGCATGTTGAAAGATACTGAATGAATGGGTGACCATGCATACATTCGACCCCGGTTTTAGACAAATTAAATGAAACCATCGCGAAAATGAATTAATTGTCGCGATGGTTTCATGTATCGTGTCTAAAACCGGGGTCGAATGTATGCATCGTCACCCATTCATTCAGTATCTTTCAACATGTCAAACAATATAAGTAGTAGCTCGCATCAAACAAATTCATGAAAAATTGCCGACTTTGTCCCTTTAAGTTATTAGAATGTCCAGAAGTGATGACAATAGACATACATTTTACAAGGCATTACAGACTTATTCCTTTTCAGATTACTAAATAAGCAACAACAATGGAAATTCATGTTTAAAGTCAACATCAAGACATTTTAACCAGGTTGTTAGTTTTATTGTGATTGACATTTGGATTCAGAAGAATAATATTTAATATTTGATCACAAAACACCATTAGCATTTTTTAAATGAATACTTTGCTTCAATAACTATCTTGCACATACAAGCAAGGATAATGATGATGTACGATGAGTACACACAGGCAGAGATTGTATAGTCATCGTATGCACCTGTACAGCTTTTTTATCTTTCAAATTCTGCAAGCAGTGCGAAGTATGTCACTCCTAAACCACCCATCTGTGAATGAAAGATAGAAAATAACTGTCATGTGTCTGATTCAGACTTTGTCATAGGGGCCTAAATTCTAGAATCTTAGATGATGTGGTACACTTTTCATGGTTGCAAATAGTTATGAACAAATTTGACTTTCATTTTGTGTCTTGTCGGGGACAACTCTTTAACTTGAATATTAAAAATTCCAAGGTTAAACACATGTAAGCTACCATATTTAAATCATACTTAGCTTAAGGTAGTATGCGCCTCGAAAGTGAAAGAATTGAACTTGTTCTCAATCTTTCCTGAATGAAACTTTCAACCTTTCTCTTACCAAATCAACAATAAAATCGGGGGGGGGGGGGGGGGTCACCGTGCAAAATCTGGAACTAGGGAAAAAAATTGCCCAACATTGTCCGATATTTGAAATTCAAAATGGCCGACATTCCTAGGGGAAAAATAAAATTTTGGATTTTCGAAAAACTAAGCCGTTCAAAGTTTTTCTTTCTCCAAGAGCTTTAAAATGAGCCCCCACAGGCGGTAAATCAGAAAAGAATTGTAGAAATTTGAGAGTCCGACTATCTGTCCCCGAGGCACGTTCTACCTTAAGGAAACTGCCAGTTCCTACGAGTTGTTGTTATTTGGTATTGATAGTGAGTTGACAAGATTTAGTAGCTTGCATGATTGTTTGCAAAACGTGGACGACCAGTTGCATGTTGTAATCGTTCAAAGAGCATGCGCAGTTTAGCGGAGATAGATTTCTTTGAATCTTAATCTTTATATCTTTCCATGTAAATTTGTGATATATAAACTGTAACATAGTGACCGATCATGTTGCCTCACGTAGACCTTTTCTCGGTCTGGTTTCCAACAATGACATCATGGAGATGAAAAATTGTATTCGAATTGCGATGGAAACGAGCACGTTACAGTTGATCGAAAATTCGCAATAAAGCTTTTGAGTTCGATGCTATAGATCGTGTTTCTTCGCGGCGAGTGGACCATTTAAGTATTACAATCAAAACGGATTGAATTCTTACCGTCAATATAAATGGTTTTGTGAGAGTGACCAGATCAAATACGGTGTACCCAATAGCGTGTCCATTCAACCTCGATAGAAACATGCTAATCTGGAATGAAAATCGTAATAGGTCAAAGAGTGTGATAATGTCCTTTAAGCTAAACTCTCACTGCATATGTACTCAGTTTGGCATATTAAAGCAAAACAAAGTTACAATAGAAAATGTGATGTTATCGACGCCTTTTGTTGATTGACACTTACCACCATCAAATCGTCATTCTTTACATGTTCTACTCGGATATTATAAGTCATGTTGATTGGTTCGTGGGCCTGTGAGTAGGAAGAACAAGGAATAAGAATCAGTACACAGGATAAAGTCAGATCGTTCAAACAAAACTGTGTACAAAGTGCGGGATAATTTGAAGGAATCTCAGACTTTTGGAAATTTCAACTATCTAAAGTGATAAAACAAAGAGGTGAATTAGTGCTGACACTCAGACATCACGGAAACTAATAAAAATACCGCAATTACACGGTGTCGCTCAAATTTGATCAGAATTGGTATATACAAGTATGGGTTACCAAAGATCAACAATAAATGTTGTTTCTATCTGTTCAGTGAAGGAAAATTCTACGTTGATGTTATGACAATGATTTCTGCATAGTACAACCAGAAAAACAACAAGAAATATTTAAACCAGAAAAACAAGAATGACAAAAGTAAATAAGGTCTGAAACTTTAGGTACTGGAGGTCAACTTTAGCAACATGCATAGCAGAAACAAGCCCCTCTTAGTTTAAGCATAGACGGTCTTCCCCCTCTACTGTCTATGGTTTAAGCAGGTCTGTTAATATGTAACAGTTCATAAACAATGACAGGAAATGACTCAAGATCAGTGGAGTTGGCCTGTTTCTTACTGGCATGCCATCACTCCTGCACATTTGCAGGATTTCACTTTTTCTTACCTCATTTGCACATTTTTGACACTGATGTGTTCATTTAAACAAATTCACATCTCAACCCCTGCATCTACCTGTACACCAAATACTGAGATGGTAGCTCTGGCGGTATGGGAGCCTTTGTGCGTGTGACGGACATACATCCGCACATACATACCCACAAATATACAGACATACAGACGCCACCGACTCATCATATAAGCTCTTTTTGGTATTTATATACAAAACCAAATATGAGCTAAAAATGTATGTGAATTGCAATATATATGGTAGACAATTACACACAGGTGCATAGAATTCCCAATTCCGTGACTAACAGGGGCGCATATCTTCGATGCTTGTTCACTTACCCTGGTATTCACTATTGCTGCTATCCACGATACCACAGGTACGTTTACGAAGATGGAAGTAAGCCAAACCACATACATCAGAATGGCAGAGACGTTTCCTTTGTAACTGCTTGAAAACAGCAACTGGTATAGCAGAAAGCAGGCCAGTGGTAACATTGTACCGTATGATATGGCGTTAATGTATGTGAACAAACCATTGTTTGAATGTTCCACGGCCAGACACAGTTCCTGGTGTTGATATCGTAGACTTTCAACATTTGATGGTACTCCTCCCTTTTTGTATCCGCGTAAAATGTCAAGGCGTAGTCGTTTCGCAAAGTTGCCGAATCGGTCACAAAGAATCATACAGATGTGAATGAAGAAGAAAATGGGGAAAATCCAAGCGGCAAAGTCAAAAATGTTGATGATAATGAAGAGCACATGAAGAGCTGGGTGATCTGGAAATGGCGCGACAAATACAGCCGACGCATTCCTGACTAACTCGATAGTGCCGAACACACCAAAGGATTGGTTTAAAAAATGAAAAGTGACAAAAAGTATAGCTTGTACGGTAAATATTATAGACCAACGTTTGATATGTTTGAGGTTAGCTCCTGTTTCGCTTGAACTCTGTATGCGGTCTTCCCAGTGATGGAAAAATCTTGGCATTCTGTGCATTCTTTCTGATGCAAAGAAAAACGCTGTAGCATTGCACGCACATTGAAAGGTAAACAAACAGAAAATAACTTTAAAGAACAGTCGTTCCTCCAACATAGCTTGTTCGGGACCAGTCCAAAATGCCGGCACGAAACGAAGAAAATTGAACCATAATAAGACGTTTACCAATATGCAATAATTCCTGGCGTTGAATATTTTCTGTAGTTTTGACTTCGATTGACTTCCCATTTGTCGAATGTTTCCTTTGTAATATCTTGGATCAAGCTGATGTGAATGCCACAACCCAAAGATTGACATCGCTTTTATCATTGGTCTCATCGAGTCGTAAAAAGTTAGTTTTTCTGGAATCGAATAGTGGAGAAGTTTTTCCACCTTGCAGTCCTCCGATTCGTTGCCATAGGAACATTTATTTTGCATGCTCTGTGTATCATTGACCAATGTCTGATCATCCTGATTATTGGTGAGTTCCATCTTGTCAACATTGCTTGTCTTTTGACAAGTGTTGTTTCTGAATTCTACTACTTCAAAATCCATTTCTAATGTAGTGTTCTTGTCAGCAGTGGCCAATGAATTATCAATACCATTGATTGGAGTCACTGCATTTCCTCGACGAATCTTTACATCAGTCATGTCTTCGCTGTTCAAGAGTTCCTGTTCTGAAGAAAGCAGGGCAAGAAAAAATGTAACTCAGGAGTAGTAAGGGTTTTATATGTAAAGCATTTTGCTGTGACAGTCTCTTTTGGTTCGTCAAAAGCTTATAATGGCGGTGGTGGGGGTTGGAGGAATGCGATTGAAAATCTTATTTCTTTTCAGATCACCCTCGATAACACAAAATAATCGGTATTGCTGCTTTGGAGTTCGTAGCACAGAATTACAGGACTGTTGTTAGTTTGTGTTGTGTTTGACAAACTACGTTGTACGAAATTGTGTCTTCACAGCGAGAGGTACTATGCACTGCAATACCTGTTATGTACTTCTGCTTCGCAGATTAGCATAGCCCCGAGGATATATCGACAGATACAATTGTTATGCCTGGAGAATCAATCGTATTGAATTTGGAGCATGCAAAGAGTTGAACAATAGTGAAATGACAAGGAATTAAGGGTGCTTCACAAATAATGGTGGTGGGGTTTTGGAGGAACTGAAAGCTTTTTATTCAGATCCTCCTCAATACATAAAAATTCAGATCTGGCCATCTACATGATAAAAATTTTTCAAGTACTTCCAACTATCACATAGCATACTGGGGATATACGGATATACTGGGAAAATACACATGTATTGTACAGTTCTGCTTGCAGAAATTCGAGACTTCCTTTGTTTTGACGCATGGATGAATATTCTGTAGTGATTATAGAAATGTTGTCGGCAGGTTGTAGAGCCATATTCCTTAGGCAAGTTCTTCAATTGATTCATTCTAAATGCACTGGTTGACTTTTACATTTATCAATCTAAGCCATCTTGAGTTAAACAAAATCTGACCGGAAGAACGACCAACATGACGATAATAAGAGAGAATGCAAATTATGAATTACTGACTTTATATACACTTTGGCTGCGGTGAAAAACTGAGAACGTTGACCTATCCCCCAAAAATTATTTATAAAAAGTACAAGACATATATGACCTACATGCTACTTATAAAAACTTTACAAAATTGACAATACAAGAAGGTTGAAATATTCCATCAAAGAAAACTTTTAATCTTTGAAATTTTGGATCATGATGCAATAATGGCAAATTTGGTGAAAAATAAAAACTCCATTTATTCGCACATTTTTTTCCATTTACATTAGAATCTTTACAGTTCAAAGTTTACTTTTGTGTTATTGTACGATGAGAATGTGAATATTTTATTCACGGCATGAACTTGAAATGAAGGTCTTTACATATTCAAATTAAGTTGATTTGGTATAAAACTGTGACTTTCATCGTACGTTGGTAGAAAATTAAGCATGGTAACCCCATTTTCCCCTTAATTTATGATCATTCTGATAGAATTCAAAAATCCCTAATGCAAATCCCTAAGCATACTGTAGGACGACAGCAAGAAAGTGTATTTGATACAAAATGGTGACAGAAAGGTTCAAGATTTTATCTAGCATTGTAACCTAACATTAGAAATATTGAAATGTATCTGCCCTGTTACGAGGCCTGCTTGTTGTTTTTCATTTTTAGAATTTTTCGATTTTAAATTTTCAGATTTTTTTTTCGAAATGAAAGTAATGAGTTACTTACCGAAATATGGAATCTGAAAATGCAAAAAATAGGGAACCAAAACATCTTCAGGTCCCCCGTTATACTGAGAGCAAAACTTTCAAATCCCCATTCCATTACCCGCAAAATTAATAAATCCTTCCCAATGAATTCCTCCAGGCCCCACCCCCAGTATTTGTGAATGCAGCCTAAATGGTCTGATCTGTTATTACGAGAAGTAACATAACATACACAGCGTGAACGATTAGTACCGTAAAGAGAACTTGTTGATAGCATCCATACTCTAATACATGATAAATAGATCATTTGTCAAGACGGATCTTTCTGTACTATTTTGAATTCTTGCTTCACAAACTATTCCTTTTTTCAATGTCACCACGGTTGACACAATACCCTGCTATGTGCTCAAAGTCCTATGTCGGGCCAAAGAGTGTAGTGCTTTGTAGCTGAGTATGATATTGACTAGGTTTGCGAAGAATACAGTCGGAAACGATGATATTGCGCTTAAAGGTCAATTTTTTCCCTTTTAACTCTTCGTTTAATTAGTAATCCTTGCTGGAAGTTGCATTCCAAATCATTTTCCTCTAGATCCTTCATGCCAACATTTTAATAAGAACCACATTTCATAAGCTCCTTAGAGTAAATCAATTCTTGCCGCAGAATTTCATGAAAGATGACATAATTTTTCAAATTAAATGTAGTTGGAATAAATTTAATCTTCTTGAGTTTAGTGATACAATACAGGGAATAAAAGTAGTATTTCTGCAGTGCATGGTTTGTGTCAGAATGTTGATACAATCACGTAGTCTGGGAGTCAACATGTGGTATCGGTCTGTGGGATTTGACGTAACGGTGAATGATCAATTTCTTTTGTCTCCGTCTATTGATCTTAGCGATGAGATTATCTAAAATTTAGTTTGGCCATGATGTTTCGGTTCGGTACGTCATGACACTCGAGTAAATGTGAAGACAAGCATAACCTTGTTCATGTGAAATTCCCGAGGCTCTCTCTTTCTGATTGAAAAGTTCCGGAGATCTTTTATAAAATATAGTTGTAATCCTCTGGAGGTAGACTATCAGTGAGCGAATAACAAAACATCCAAAATACAGTGTTTAGAGCGATGTAAAACGAGTATGTGTGAATACGATGCATACCATTTTACGCTTCAATACGTAAGCTTATAACTGTGGACATGGTTTGCTCTGTTTGCTTATTCTCTGCGGCAGTCGGAGAGACAGACAATACACACGCGATTAACAAATACTAATGTACAAGTATTGGGAAGTTTTCCCGGGATACAATCTTTTACTGAAGTTTATTGGGACGAGGTTTGACACTAAGTCAAACAGTTAATGATGAGATTCATAAAGTGCAAGTATGGCGTACATTAACAGGAACTGAAAATTCGCTTTCCAGGGTCGTTCCATGGTAAATATCGTATTCAACCATCACTGAAAGACTGCTCATTTGTACTGATTTAAATTGTACCAACAAAACAAAGTGTACTCACTGTGTCTTCGTGTTATTTCGTCTCTTCTCTTTTTGCTACGTTTAAAATTTGCTCACATGGGACAACGCAATCCTACAGGAAGTCTATTATGTGCGTTTGAAGGGCGTTGATCTGTGCGGCGGGCGTAAAGAAATGGACCCAGTAACAGTCAAAGCAGTGCCTTTTAGACACGATCGCAAAAACGACATTAGTGAGTAACGGGGCAAACAATGGACTCTAGACAACTTCCTTATTGTCCGCCAAATTATCTTTTAAGACTTGATCACCGAAGATTACGTAAGTTTTTACTGAACGGGTGAGACCATGTGAATAAGGCAATGCGTAAAGTACAGGTGTTACTTACCGTGTCCTTCAAATGTCGGTTTAGGTATGCGGTCTTCTTTTCCAGTATTCACCTTCTCTTACGACACATCGAAGGAAATAATCAAAGAAATAGTTAGAGAGCAGAGGCAAAGCGTAAAAACCTATGATTATATAAGTGAAGTTTAATATATCTGATGCTTACTCTACCTTGCAGAAAATGGACGTTTCCGATGGCTCGCAGGTTGCCTAGTTACTTACAAGTAATATAAGTTAACTGAAGTAAATAAACACTTCTGAACAAAAAGAATTGTGCACAGCTGTTTCCTCCAAAAAAAAGAGGTACAGTAAATCCCTAACGGGACAAAGTCACTCTGTTTTGAGCTTTTTTCACGAATATTGTTTGATGCGAAAAGTGATTTGCATTGTTCAGTCCGGGTCATTTCCAAAATTGGCGACGCTATACCATAATTTTTTTTCGTATCATTAGCCAATCCACAGTCCCTGGTGAGCTATTCAGCTCTGGGACTATTCGCCCCATAGACGTGTGTACATAAGCAGGTTGTTTCTCGCTTATGTATATACGTCTATGGGGCGAATAGTCCCAGAGCTGAATAGCTCACGAGGAACAGTGGCCAATCAGCGGCCAGCGCGCCATCGGTAAAAATTGTATTTCCTGGCAAGCCCTGCATGCGTCCATGGTTACGTATGCCATACTGCGTTGAACGCTGTCTTGCTGTATACTCCACAGTCCCCTGTGATCTATTCCGCTCTGTGTCTATGCGCCCCATAGACGTGTGTACATATGTCTGAGAAAAAGATATGTACACACGTCTATGGGGTGCATAGACACAGAGCGGAATAGACCACAGGGGACTGTGGTGAAATAACAATCGCGTCGTATTCTGTCATAATGTCGAACAGTTGTGTGGCCACTCTGTCAACAAACATTTTCAAAATCGCGTACCATTTTTAGTCTGGCACAGACAACCACGACATAGCTATCATTTTAAAGCTCTGACATTGCTCTTACTTCTTAAGTGTATAATGTGCAAACAAATTCATGTGGCAGGATAAATAAATATGGAAAAATAAATATCTATGTAAGATTATAAAAAACATTCCCTGGAAATTTTTCTGTAAAAATGGCCTTCAATACTTTCAATCGGTTCAGTGAAAGTTCATCGTTTGAATTAATAGCCACGCCTCAATACTGACTTTCACGTAAGGCGCGTTCAAAAAAAATGGTGAGGGGGGGGGTGGAGGAATCGCGATTGAAATCTTATTTTTTTCAGATCCTCCCCTCAATACCCTCAAAATTTTCAAGTCCCCCCTCAATACCCTCAAAAATTTTCAAGTCCCCCCCCCAAATTACCATATAGCCGCATATTTATTAGGAATGCACGCAGAGTAAAAAAACATGTAATGTGTCGTTCTGCACGCAAATGTTCAACACTATCTCTTATCAGCAGGTTGTAGAGCCATATACCTAGGGCAAGTTCTTAAATTGATTCATTTTTAAATGCATCAGTGAACTTTTTGAATTTCTCAGTCTAAGCCCACTTCAGTTTATCCAACTCTGGCCAGTTCAATGGCACCAGCTGAAAGCACACAAAATGACAATCATGAGAGAGTATGAAAAATTATGTATTCCTAGCTACGTTTAACCAAGTTGTGAAAAAATGAGCACAGTGACCTACCAAAATTTTTTTTTCAAAAGTACAAGACATATACTGTAGTTGTATTACTTTTTATTGTGACAACATTTTTGTTCAGTTTATACAATTATGTTCTTGTTCTATTCCCTACAGAATGTTGAGCTATCCAGTATTCAGCTTGCCAACACAGCTACGTGTACCGTGCATTTGCATCATATCATTCAATTATCACCAATATTTAGACAAACGGGCTTTGTTGACAAACTGAATATTGTGTTTTTCAGCATGCTGTAGAGAGACACCAAGAAACTGTGTTTGATACATTGCATAGAAATATTGAAAAATTATAAACATTGTAGCTCCTGCCCCATTACAAGGCAAACTTGTTCTACGAAAATTTAATGGCATTCATACAGTTTTAGAATTTTTGAGATTAAAGACATAAAATATGACAAAACGGTTCTAGATTTTGTTTAATTATTACAAACGTTAGAACCATTGGACGACATCAAAATGTTGGGAGTCACAATATTTTCAGGTTCCCCCCCTATAGGCAGAGCAAAACTTTCAAGTCCCCCCCCTCGACTACCCCAAAAATTTTCGAATCCCCCCCTGAATTCCTCCAGCCCCCCCCCCACCACTTTTTTGAACGCGGCCTAAATTGTTTGAGGCTCAATGGTCATGTCTTGTGATTGTCTGGATCTGAAATAGTCAGTAGTATGAAAACAAAAGTGTCTCTCAAAATATTGAATGGAGGCGCTCTGTCGCTGACGATGCTGAAGTTAGACTCGGTTTCGGATTCGGTTTCGAACTCGATTAACTGAGAGTAGTGTAATATTTCTTGTTTATATTATCATTTTTTCTAAGGATATGCTAACTATTGATACACTAGAAGAAATCTTAATTAGATCGCCTGACTGCACATGTAGCATGCATTTCATGACATAATGTTTTCGCACGATGGTATTGCACAGGATACATAGAAACGCACCCAATTCAATCTTTATTTCACAACATATACTTTAGTATGGTACATTCAAACTGAAATTTATGAATTAGAACAACATCAATCAAGACCACAAAGTATTACAATATATTACCAATACACCATGTGACACACATTGTGACATATAAACAAATTCAAGGTGTAAACATTTTTTTGTAAATGTCGAAATTCTTGCTTGACACTTCCTTTCAATTTCAAATTAAAGTGCTTAGCAGTTTTCTGTTATTTCTATACATTACACATTCAACTTCAAGTGCAAATAAGTGTACTTCATCACAGATCGGTGCAATTTGGCGGGTCCAAATATTACAACCCTGCAGCAAAAGTTCTCAGAGCTTGACAAACTGTTGCCTCAGAGTTTCTATTGTACCATAAACCCCAAAATCAGAAATGCCTGCAAATTTTACAGCAGCTTTGTATTACTAAAACCTGTTTCTCTGACAGAAAAACATAAAAGTTGTAAAAACTTATAAAACTTATGCCCTGTTGCAATTGGTATACTGCCCTCTAATAGGTAGCGCAAATTGGTTCTTGCAAAAGCTATTTTTAACAATTTTAATCGTGAATATAAAGCACACAATTTGTTTGGTGAAATATTTTTATTTTATTTTATTGCATTGTATTTTATTTCGGACCACTTGTAGCCATGAGATATTTTGTACGTTTATATTTTAAGTATTTTGAGTTATATTTGATGTAGACTTTTTATGTGACAACAGCAAGTCAATATCCTAATGCATCATGTACATTATGGCAATAAAGTTATCGTATCGTAAATATATAGTACATATGCAGACAGGCAATCCAGTAAAACATGTTCTTGAAGACAATTTATCTTCGCATACATCAGTATATCAAAATCAGCTAGAAAATATAAAACTTCCTTGAGTCACTCGAACCCGAAACCGAACCCGAAGTAGAATCCGAAACTGAGTCTAACTTCAGCATCGTTGTCAGCTGGGTCCCGGGTGTCAGCAGATAACCTGCTTCTCTGGATTGCCATCCGTGGGACAACATACCCGGCCGACATTTACCTTCAAGCCTCATATTTTAAAGGGGAAAGTTATACAACAGCTGCTCCTTACGGGGACCTTAGGTCTTGTCAAAGATGTTATGGTAAAAGTCCCGTATCTTCATTTCTTAAATCGCGTCATCGGATAGTGACGTGACTGAGTCACCGGACGGGCCGCCGAGCAAAGTGGAACAGTCAACTTCCTGCAGTCTGATAGAAGGGACACCAAACGAACAACTTCATGAACGAGTGCCGTTTCGAAGATGCAAAGAGAAGCATCGACGGGGAAGTCCAATTAAATAGTACAACGATTGTCAGGTAGGCTTTTCCTTAGATTGTGTTTGGGTTTTGTATTGTGCCTAAAACATGCCATATGAGCATGACGATGCATATCGCGGTCCTACTAATTACTGCCCGTCACTGCCCGTCACTGCCCGTCAGGAAATTAGCCTTCCAATTACTGTAATCAGTCGATATTTCAATGCCAAAGACCACTATTCTTTGTAAAAACGAACGAAATAATATTCCAAGATCCGAAAAATGTTGATTTTCGAACGAGTAGCAACGCTAATCATGTGATCGTACATGCATCACCATTGGCCATACATACTGCCCGTCGACGTTCCGACCACTGCCCGTCACTGCCGTCGGGAAATTTACCTTTCAACGACTGTAATCAGTTGATATCTCATATCAAAACATTACTTACTATACAACCAAACAAAATTGTCGTCCCAGACCCCGACAACGTTGATTTGCGAACGAGTGGCAACGCTGATCGTAATCGATGTCCGAACACTGCCTATCAGTATCATCACTGCCCGTCGAGTAGAGAACTTAGCGCTCCAATATTCACGTTAGTTCTGAGACAGGACTCGGGCATTTGGAGTAAAACAGACTCTTATTTGTAGCTTTCTATTATATAAGTGGTCTTTGGTATTGATATATCGACTGATTACAGTAATTGGAAGGCTAATTTCCTGACGGGCAGTGACGGGCAGTAATTAGTAGGACCGCGATATGCATCATCATGCGCACATCCTGAAAACTTGTTCACCAGTTACTGGTCTCGTGTGGCAGTTGTCATGGAACATGAAACAAATCTCGTTTTAGCTCCATTCACAATGGTTCGTCCATGCATGCTCCATGCAGGTATATCGTATCATTGAGATAACACTCTGTTTGCCACCTACACGATTATATGCATCATTAGGAATCGGGAAATACATATGCATGTTGCGCTGTGACTCATGTCACTATCAAACTATGGGGTGAGAACACCGCCAAAATTATCTTGAAAACTTTATTTAAACTTATCTCATTATTATTATTCCATTGTTTGGTGATTTAATGATAATTATATCAGTATTTGGCCATTATTTTGCAATTATTTGATCATTATATGGATATTATTTTGACATGATTATGAACTTATTTGGTAATTCGGTTGTTTTGACATTATTCAGCATTGATGTCTTGATTTGGAACTTATTTCATCATTATTATGCCATTATTTGGTGATTTGGTCATTTTTATGTCATTATTTGGTCTTTATTATGCGATTATTTGGTCATGATTACGACATTGTCTTGATATTATCTTGATATTGTCTTGACATTATTATGTTAATTCGGTTCTTTGTCATTATTCGGCATTGATGTCTTGATTTGGAACTTATCTTATCATTATTATTCCATTATTTGGTGATTTGGTCATTTTTATGTCATTATTTGGTCTTTCTTATGCAATTATTTGGTCATGATTACAACATTGTCTTGACATTCTCTTGATATTGTCTTGACATTATTATGTTAATTCGGTTCTTTTGCCATTATTCGGCATTGATGTCTTGATTTAGAACTTATCTTATCATTATTATTCCATTATTTGGTGATTTGGTCATTTTTATGTCATTATTTGGTCTTTCTTATGCGATTATTTGGTCATGATTACGACATTGTCTTGACATTGTCTTGATATTGTCTTGACATTATTATGTTAATTCGGTTCTTTTGCCATTATTCGGCATTGATGTCTTGATTTAGAACTTATCTTATCATTATTATTCCATTATTTGGTGATTTGGTCATTTTTATGTCATTATTTGGTCTTTCTTATGCAATTATTTGGTCATGATTACGACATTGTCTTGACATTCTCTTGATATTGTCTTGACATTATTATGTTAATTCGGTTCTTTTGCCATTATTCGGCATTGATGTCTTGATTTAGAACTTATCTTATCATTATTATTCCATTATTTGGTGATTTGGTCATTTTTATGTCATTATTTGGTCTTTCTTATGCAATTATTTGGTCATGATTACGACATTGTCTTGACATTCTCTTGATATTGTCTTGACATTATTATGTTAATTCGGTTCTTTTGCCATTATTCGGCATTGATGTCTTGATTTAGAACTTATCTTATCATTATTATTCCATTATTTGGTGATTTGGTCATTTTATGTCATTATTTGGTCTTTCTTATGCGATTATTTGGTCATGATTACGATATTGTCTTGACATTCTCTTGGATTTCAATTATCTGACCTCCTTTATTATCTGAACTCATTATTGACCTGCATTTGAACCCTACCCAGAAATCATTGCACATTCACAATGGCGCAGATGATACGGTCTGTTCCCTCGCATAGAGATAGAAAAACGGGCTTTGCGTAAGTTTTAAAGCGCAGCTCAGCACATCGCGTATCTAGAATAGTTGGGCGTGCTCGAAAACTGAGATCGACCACAATTTTGGATTAAAAATCGATTATTTTCGGCGGCGGAACTGGGCTGTGTTGGGTAGCCTTTGGTGGCCTGTAGTATTAGCTATTACACCTAGCCGAGCGTACAGGTCTGTGTACCGTGTGTTCTCGGCGTTATATGGTACAGGCCCACGGCACGTTTCGTAGATCGTCGTCGGATGGGAAGTGACTAAGACCGAGGTTCGGTCTTCGGCCTCACAGTGTCAGTCACTTCCCATCCGACGACGATCTACGAAACGTTCCGTGGGCCTGCTATGTTATATGGTGGAGGCCGTATAACACCGGAAACACACAAGACCTGTACGTACGCACGGCTAGGTTACACCCAGCCTGCCACACAGAGATCAGTAAAGGTATCGATACCGTGGACGAAAACGACAATCGCCGCACTGTCTTAAAAAAAATCGCAACACATAGAAGACTAGGGGACTAACAGTTACCATGGATTTTTGAATTCTGGCATATGAGAACAATCAAATATTAGAGAAAAAAGATGGGGTCACCATACTTGATCTTATGCAAGTGTACGATGAAAAGTCAGTTTTTCTAAAATCACTTAAAATCAATATATAAAACCATTCATTTCAAGTTCATGCAGTAAATTAAATTTTCACATCTCATTGTACCAATAACACAAAGTTAAACTCTGAACAGTAAAGACTCTAATTTAAATGGAAAAATGTGTGACTAAATGGAAACTTTTATTTGTTATTAAATTTGCCATTATTAGACCCAAAATTTCTGAGATTAAAACATTAATTTCATGGAACATTTTAACCTTCCAGTATTGTCAATTTTGTAAAACATTTTATAAGTGGCATCTAAGTTGTACATGTCTTGTACTTTTGAAAAAAAAATTTCGGTAGGTCACTGTGCTCATTTTTTCACAATTTGGTTAAACGTAGCTAGGGATACACAATTTTCATACTCTCTCATGATTGTCATTTTGTGTCATTTTGCTGGTGCCATTGAACTGGCCAGAGTTGGATAAACTCAAGTCGGCTTAGACTGAGAAATCCAAAAAGTTCACTGATGCATTTAAAAATGAATCAATTTTAGAACTTGCCCTAGGTATATGGCTCCACAACCTGCTGATAAGAGGTAGTGTTAAAGATTTGCGTGCAGAACGACACATTACATGTTTTTTTTTACTCTGTGTGCATTCCTAATAAATATGCGGCTATATGGTAATTTTTTTGGGGGGGACTTGAAAATTTTTGCGGGTATTGAGGGGGAGACTTGAAAATTTTTGAGGGTATTGAGGGGGGGATCTGAAAAAAAATAAGATTTCAATCGCGATTCCTCCAGCCCCCCTCACCATTTTTTTTTGAACGCAGCCTTAAATATGTTTGACCTTGACAAAGCGATTACATTGTCGTATTTATTTGCCAAATATAGACCACACTGCATTTGATTGTATTATTAGAATCAAAATCATCTCAACATACTCGTGCCATTATTGAAGCTTTCTTATCCAGATGAGTCCAGATGGGAATTATGAAAAAATGAGAAAGCAATACTTTTATCTTGTATCTTATTTTACGGCCAGTTAGAGTTGCACCTGTAAGCTACAGACTGAAAAGCCGGTACTAATAAGTATCAAGGAAATATTCGTTCAACGAAGATGTTTTATCGTAGGTATGCCACATAATATTTTTGGTTGGTCGGGAAGCTATTCTCGAGCATGGTTTTTTTTTTATTGTAAACTCATAGGGGCACGGTCGCTAACCTAACGACTTTTTATTGCTTTGTTGGTATGAAACCGCAATGAATCAAAATACTTCTTTAAGGCAGAAAAGTCATAACGTGGTGAGCGGGGCGATAAGCTGTAGAGGAACACACAGCATCGTACGCAGGGCTAGGCTAGGTGTAATAGCTAATACTACAGGCCACCATCGGCTACCCAACACAGCCAAGTTCCGCCGCCGAAATAATCGATTTTTTATCCAAAATTGTTGTCGATCTCAGTTTTCGAGCACGCCCAACTATTCTAGATACGTGATGTGCTGAGCTGCGCTTTAAAATTTACGCAAAGCCCGCTTTTCTATCCCTATGCGAGGGAACAGACCGTATCAACTGCGCCATCGTGAATGTGCAATGATTCTGGGTAGGGTTCAAATGCAGGTCAAATAATGAGTTCAGATAATAAAGGAGGTCAGATAATTGAAAGCCAAGAGAATGTCAAGACAATGTCGTAATCATGACCAAATAATCGCATAAGAAAGACCAAATAATGACATAAAAATGACCAAATCACCAAATAATGGAATAATAATGATAAGATAAGTTCTAAATCAAGACATCAATGCCGAATAATGGCAAAAGAACCGAATTAACATAATAATGTCAAGACAATATCAAGAGAATGTCAAGACAATGTCGTAATCATGACCAAATAATCGCATAATAAAGACCAAATAATGACATAAAATGACCAAATCACCAAATAATGGAATAATTTGATAAGATAAGTTCTAAATCAAGACATCAATGCCGAATAATGGCAAAAGAACCGAATTAACATAATAATGTCAAGACAATATCAAGAGAATGTCAAGACAATGTCGTAATCATGACCAAATAATTGCATAAGAAAGACCAAATAATGACATAAAAATGACCAAATCACCAAATAATGGAATAATAATGATAAGATAAGTTCTAAATCAAGACATCAATGCCGAATAATGGCAAAAGAACCGAATTAACATAATAATGTCAAGACAATATCAAGAGAATGTCAAGACAATGTCGTAATCATGACCAAATAATTGCATAAGAAAGACCAAATAATGACATAAAAATGACCAAATCACCAAATAATGGCATAATAATGATGAAATAAGTTCCAAATCAAGACATCAATGCTGAATAATGTCAAAACAACCGAATTACCAAATAAGTTCATAATCATGTCAAAATAATATCCATATAATGATCAAATAATTGCAAAATAATGGCCAAATACTGATATAAATATCTAATATCATTAAATCACCAAACAATGGAATAATAATAATGAGATAAGTTTAAATAAAGTTTAAATAAAGTTTTCAAGATAATTTTGGCGGTGTTCTCACCCCATATCAAACAGGGACTGTGGCGATGACCCCAATGACCCGAGCGCGTTCGATACACGCCACAAGTACCGCTGCGATATCACAGCTAGTTGCAAACGTGACGTTTTCAGATTACTCTCAGACAGAACCCTTTGGTCATTCTACCCGAAAAATGGAATTTGGACATGCAGTAGTCAATGGTCATCCCCTCCACCTCCGGGTTATGCAGCAGTAAATGTGACCCCACCCCAAACTCGGGCATACATTTGTTTTGCAAATTATTTTTGACATTTACCAAGTGCCCCACCCCCCTGGGGCAAGACAACCAAGAAAGTCTCCGAACATTGTCACCTACTCCAACACCGTGGGTCCATAAAACGGAGATAAAGGGGATGGACCAGGGACAGAAAACAGATTGATAACCTAATCTTCTGGGCTCAGTTTTTTTTAGATCCTGTCTAATTCAACACATTTTTTTCCTGTATTGCCTGAGGTCGGAGCCCCTGTGAGAATTACATATATATGTACCAGTATAAAATTGATGATTTGGAAATCAGTCATATGAAATCAGTTATATGAAATTTGCCAAATACCTCTCTTCTGGGCAAGACAATCAAGAAAACGTCTACCATAAACAAACTGTAGTTCTCTTCGCACAACCACCATGGGTCTGCTCGACTCTCCATAGTGATGCGAAACAGACCAGGGATACATATAAAAACAAGGTCATACTGATGCAGCCCCACCCCCTCATGCCCAGTTTCATTGCAATCCTCCACATTTGTAAATTGCATAACCAAAGGTGTTCTCCATTGAGGATCTCATTGACTGGTGCTTTATCTTGTTGAACTTGAACGATTTGTTATCAAACAAAATATTTGTATGGTAAATCTTATTATTTTTCACATTGTTATCTGCCAATCATGTTGTTTTCTCCTCACAGGTTTGTCCACTTTATGCTACTATTTTTCTGTAGTTGCCATAGTATGGATCTTTGTCCTCTTAGTCTATCAGCAAAGATAAAATCAAAAACTGGGAAATATACCGTATACTACCATTTCATCTCATATTTTCTCAGAGTAAAAGTTCACCATGGCAACGGCTCAAAATGGTTATGAAAATGACTTTTACATCAGCAGTAGCCGTGACAACTTGCCATGGGTAGAGAAGACAACCGAATACCTTGAATCTAAACATCTCAAAGGGGTATATGAAGAAAGGGATAAAGTCGGAGGTGTTCCAGAAACAGAGCTTGCCCAACATTTCATTAAAACAAGCCACAAGGTAATTATTGGATTTGGTGGCCATGACGAAAGAGAGAAATACAAATCACTGGACACGCTGCAGGACATCTTCTGTAAGAATGATCGGGATGATAGCTATCGACTGATCCCTGTGAAGCTGTCAAAGGATTGTTATGTGCCAGAATGCCTTAGTCAGTTGGTAGCACTGGAAGCATGGGATCCGGGATTTAATGAACAGCTGTTGAGAAGTGTGCGGTTCACTAAAAAACAGCGTCATACTGGCGGTGCTGCTTCCCTTGCATATGGTGTGAATTGTACAGAAGGTCCAGGCAGACGGAAAGAGAACTCCAGGACACAGGGGGCAGCCACACAAGGTGAGGGTACTGGTAAGTTACATCTATGAACTTGATCAACACAATTGTGGAACAAGCAGTCGCCAGACACTTCACACCAAAACATCCCAATGTATCAAAAGCTCTTCGCACCAGGATTCACTTTTCCCAAAGCCATTTCACCTTGAAAACATCCCTACTTTGGCCTAAAATGTCGCCAACCGATAAACCTGAAAATATAAACCCAGGACTCCATGATCAAGAGCGCCATCAGGTGCACATGCATGATAGGTTGGTCTCGAAGGAAACGTGTGCCTGGTATTATAGCTACAATCAATTGTTACTAGAGCTAAGAGTCACGATGCTTCATTCATGAAGCTCCTGCAAAACATCAGTTTTCAGAAGGCGCAGTGTAAGTCACCGTGATAATGATCGCGAACTCTGAGAAATGAAGTACTGCCACAAACAAAACAGCAGGCTTCTAAAACATGCAAATAAAAATTTAGTGTAATTTACGTATTTATCAGGTCCACATATATAGTAACAAGGAGACTATTATCACACACCCCTTGAACTACCGGTACATGAGTGGTCTTACCCAATTGTGATGTCAATAAACAACTATACAATATTATATTGGTTCCAACAAGATGTTGTTTAAGAACCGATGTTCAACACTACACCTTCGGTAGTGGTTTGGGTTTGAGTTGGCAGAGACCCATGCATAACTGAATGTTTCAGTAAAAAAAATCCAGTAGCATGGACAAAGAAGACAAGGGAACAAGTTTATTTATTTATTTGAAGTTCCTAGCATTTACAGCTTCTACTTTAAGGCAGCGTTCAGTAATCTGTTCCAAACCTGCAGTCATTGTCAGGACCTTCAAAGTTCTAGAAAGTTCCCTTGACGACAGTTTTCATATATACATCCTATCATTTGCAAATATTTATAAATATTTATGCTCATATTTCAAGATATTTTCTGGAATTGACTTTCCAGATTCAAGGAAAGGACCCTGTATGTCTCTCCATCATCAAGATCTGCTCCGGAAACACAAGGAATATTTTGCCAAGGACCTTCCATACCAGAGAGTCCTGGACCATATGTCAGAAGTAAGACATATTTTCAGTCTATCTGGTGTAGGACCTCTCCTTGTTCGCTATATAAGCAACGCTGTCACTGAAACTTACTAGGTTTCGGTAGAGGTTGCACAGCATATACCAGACCCAATAAAAGATCTCAGACTACAGTCTATCAGTAGTATATCTTTCCATTAGCTTAGGCTGAGAAAGGTGTTTTCCAGAAATTTTGTACGCCTTTCACAATATTTCTCAGTCATGTGCATTGATGAAAATATCTGTTCTTACAATACAATCAAGGTCACATGTGTTAATGTGCCATTGATGTCTTTGACTTAAATTTCTAAAAATAAAATTGCATGTAAGGGTTAGGGCTAACAAAATAAAACATTTTGCAAATTCCTAAACCAACTCAAGGAAATTGGAAATACTGGCAACACAGTGGTCACACTGTAGTATATGGCAGGCAGATATTGGTACTTAAATCCTGCCAAGTTCATCACCAGGTGAAGTTGGTTAAAATCACTGTAGGCATCAAAGGTTCCATTTGTTGCATTTTAAACAAAAACTTGAATATTTGAAGGTCCCTGAATATCTGGATACTGTAAATATGAATTTTAGTGGCCAAACCTGCTGTATCATACCCAGAAAGCACACATGGTTTTGGCTCAATACCGCTTTTTACTGACTGGGCAGATGGGGAAATGATACTGTCTGGCAGAAATAGGGTTTATTTCCTTCTTGCAATAAAAAAAGGTTCCTTCCTGATAGACAATTTTCATAATTGCTATGCAATTGTGATATCTTCACAAGATATGCCTAGTAAGTGTGTTGTATCGACGGCTCTATGTTCTGAAGAGACCTAGTCCAAAGTTTGATTTGGGATGAAAAACTTCAGCCGTAGAAAGGATATATTTTTGACATACAGTGTTCTTATATTACGAGAACACTTCTAATTCATTTGACTCAGTTTATCCAATGCATTTGTTCATCAATTTCAGGTGTTCTCACTGGAAGATGAATCTGAGATTAAGAAAGACTGCTTGTCAGATTTTAACAAAAGACGGACATTGATTGACATACTTGTGACAAAAGGACCGAAAGCATTTCCTAAATTTGTCAAAGTACTGGAGAAAGAGTGTCCACATCTTGCCAAGCCTCTCAAAGCAGGTAGGTGATTTTGATGCACTTCTGATAGACATTCAGAGAATTTTTCAAATATCAAGACTGGTTTATCCCTTTGAGTGCTGTATTTTTTCCCACCAAAATTTCAGTGCAACATTTTACCAATTTTCATGAACTTTTCTGTAATTTTTCTTATAATTTTGGACCAAATGAATGCAACATTTCATTGGCCACAGCTTTTTATCAAAATTTTGGCAAAAATCTGACAAAAATTGACTTAGGTACATTTTATAACGGTGACAAAACTGGACTTTGGTGCTCAAAGGGTTAATACCAGTATTATAGCTCAAATTGCGTAATGGAGCATTGAGTTGTTGTCTTCATTATGGGAAAGCTCCATTAACCTTGGAATACCCCACTTCCCTACTTAGTTATCAGGGGATCAATTTCACAGACCTGCCTTTCCTACAATGGCACCAGCTGGATAAGATAAACGTAACAATGGAACATTCACACCTTGGGGGATTAAAAGTCTTATATTTGTCACCCGAGTTGGTCAGGCAAGGACCCAGGTTTCAGGTACCATGTAAGTTAATGCAGTCTTTCCCTAATGTCAAGACCCAAACATGTGCAGACATTTGGTGCATCTGTGCCATGTATCCTGTTCTATTCATGCTGGTACAATATCATTCCAAACTGTACTGAAGATGGACAGTATATTATTATACCAAATATACATGTATGTTGTTCTTACGCTATTCTCAATGCTTATGAGTCGAGACTCTAGATAATTATCCATTTTAAAGTTTTAGCTTTGATTGTATCCTAAAAGTGTTTAAGATTTCTTTCTAAACAACTGAAGTTGAAGATGCTTTCGTATTCGTATACTTGTGCACTGTCGGCATCATTCGAATTTTGTATATTCTTGATTATATTTTCCAAATAATATTACTTAACTTCTCTGTTGTGGTTTCAGAATCATTACGGGAACAAAAAGTGACAAAACAAATGAAAGGCATGAAAATTACTTGAGGAAATGTTAACAAACACACAGCTCAAGGCCACCCACTTCAAGAACTCTTTAGGCAAAACTCATGACAGGGAAATGTTCTAACCATGGCAACCATCATCACTATATTTAGTTGGTTTTCTTATGATCAACGTTGGTGGCGCTGTCTCTGGTTGCTAACACAGCATTTGTAGAATGCAGATTCAGCTATGAAGATTCATGTTTTCACCATCTTCCAATCAACATCAGAGTCATCCTTCAATCAAATCAACTCTGTGTATTTTGCTTCAATAATGTCAGTTTTCATACAAAATTACCTCACAGCTTGATTCTAAGTTCAAACTTTCAAGTTTTTGACAGCAATCGAAACAAGCTTTCTGTTTGTAAATTTTAATTTGTGAATATTAAGAAATGATTTTGCATAAATTATTCTGATTTTAACGCAAGTCTTATTACATTTTGTTATAAACTATATTGTCTTGAAATGAGCGTAGAAGTGATTTAATTTGTGCCATGAAATGCAAATCTGAAGAGTTGAATAGCTTACTGTACTGGGACGCCAAGAATTTTTTTCTAGCTATCTTTAGTATATGCAAATTTATTTTACTCGTGTATATTAGGTTCAGATGAGAGGCAGCTGTCAACTATAGGTACCATACGCATAATGTTCATTCGCATAAATCGATTATGTCAATATCTGTAAAATCGTAACAAACGTTCTCCTTTTACAAGCAGATATTGGGATTTATTACTATTATATCATAACAGTATATTTTAGCTCAAGCTGAGAGCTCGAGCGTACGCCAGCCGTGGTATATCGCCAATATACTAAGGTTCTTTTCGCGTCTCGACCTATTAGATCACTGTATTTGCACCATCAATATACTGGTATGATATAATAATGGATATGCAATAAATTCTAAACTTATATTCTAAACAATATTCATGAATCTTTCTCTAAAGGATCACATCCAGAGTGTTCACAAACTGAAACAGTTCAGTGTAGATGTAATGTTTGTCTGTGTATTGAGTTATTTCTTAAGGTACAAAAGTAAGCTGTTTTTATAGCAATTAAACCAAAGTTAAGTTAACAGGCCTGTCAGAAGTCTCCATTAAATTGTGTTATACTGACATATTACATTTCGAAAAACTTTTGAGTGCTGAATTTCAAATATTTTTCTGTACCTTCAAATAAAAAATAAGAGAGACTCGCTCAGAACTTACAGATCAGAGAGCTATGGTATCTGTAAATCAAAAAAGATGATTTTGTTTTAATTAGAAGTGTCTATAGTATTTGCAATGACAGGTTGTAAACTTACATTTTATAGTTTTCAATAAGACTCCATGAGAGGATAAAAAAACAATGGATTAACTTTTTCTTTATGAGAATTTCTACTCCCTGTGTAGAAATTTCATTAATCTTTATTTGTCTAAAAGATTGTGTTACTTTTGACGGATAATCATATAGCTTACAAAGGCTGCAATTATGGGAAGTTATGCTTGATGCATTTCTTAAGAAATGGTATTTTGTCATCGTGCGATTCCAAGAATCATGAATAGGGGCATCATTGCCAATAAATTGATTATCTCATCTTGTTCTTGTTTACAGGCTTGTTCTAAATTGTTTGCATGTACTATGTACATGTTGAAACACAGATGCGTTATGGAAATGGCCTTCCATACATGTACACTGATGATGTTTGTGTATATATTTCAGTCTGGGTAGGATATAAATAATTTTTACAGAAAAATGTACTGTGTAACTTTCGTTTAATGTTTCCCAATGTGCTGCTCTGTAGACATTATTTGAGAAGCAATGTGAAATGTTTGTTACAAATCAATCTTTGTTAAAGGGACAAAGTCGTTCTGTTTTTGCTTTTTTTGCAATATCAAGAAAACATTGCATAGGTGGATAAAAGTCTCCATGTACAAAATGATCATGGTACATACCTGCAAAGGTGTCAAAAATTATCTCTTTGCTGGATGCAAACAAGAGATTTCATTCTAGACATAATGGATTTTCCCATCCCAACTTTGCGTTCCTGAGACAAATAAACTATGGCCACAATGTAAGAGAAAGCTGCTATCCTTTTCTGTATGAAAGACATAGCCAATATAGATTTCATTACAAATGCTTGCATAAGGTCCAAACTTTTGTAACAGTGTATGTTTAGCCATGCATGGTGACGACTGTCCACGGAACATGATGTTTGGTGCAGACTGTAAAATGTTTCATTGAATGTTTAATCATGTCTGGATGCAAGCAGAGTTGAGGGTGTGTACAGCTGACCAGTATTTCAGCATGTTTCAAGACGTCAAACAACACAAGCTACTTCTCATATCAAACAAAATTCATGAAAAAAGCACGAAAGAGCGACTTTGTCACATGAACAGAGTTAAAGCATTGATTTGCATTGACGTACTTGATTGTACATACATAAATTCTAATTAACATTTATTGATAACAAAACACATTGAATTAAAAAATGATTGTACTTGAAATTAATGAAATAGCGTTGTCGTCTGATGCTATGCTGTGTGGAAAAAATACGCCATAAGCATAGAAACAGCGCATCTCAAATTGTGAAAATCTCAATAATAAAGATTAATTTTAATATAGACTTTGTTTATAAACTTTGTTCATTGTTTTGTCAGCGGACAGTGTTTCTACTCATAGTAATATAAGCAACTATTTCCATCTAGTTTGTTGTTCCCACATGATGTCTCATTGAAAGAACACAAAATATGGGTCATCTTTGAACTATTGTGTTACTTGCCACTTTCTAAAGGTAGAATGTGCCTTGGGGACAGATATTTAGACTCAAATTTTGACAATGCTTTTCTGATCTACCATTTGTGGGGGCCTAGTCTGAAGCTCTTGGAGTAAGTGGCGTATTCACATTCTTATGATCGTGAAAATCTAAAATTTAATTTTCCCCCCACAGTCTTATCTCCGGGAGGGAGACCATTTTGAATATCAAATATTAGTATATGTTAGGTAATTTGTTTCCATTGTATCAAAATTTGTATCCCTCCAGGTGATATTCTTGATTTTGAAAGACAATGGCTGAAAGTGTCCTCTAGGAAAGTTTGAGCAAAAATTTAAGTCTTTCACTTTCGAGGTGCATATGTACTACCTCAAATGAAGTAAATGTCTTAGGGCTTTGTCAATTCTGCATTTCTTGAAAAGTCAGTTCTATTGATGAGAACACAAAACCTTCACTGCAGTCAGAGCTATACCGCCATGTTTTATTTGCATCTCAAATTCACATTTTATCAAAGAGGTTGTTGATAAAGTGTTGGCTATCAATGTGGCTGCCAGTACAAAGTACATGTATTGTCCAAGTATACTCCTGATTTGCATATACCTAAAAACCATCCATTGTGTGGAAACACAGATGCTCATTTGATAATCCTGAGTGAGTCCAACTGTGCACAAGTTGCATTGCTGGCCTAACCTTTACAAATTTTGTAGAGTCAAGTGCCTTTGACGTGGAATGCTGATTTTGTTATCGATAGCCAAATTAAGCTAAAATACCATAGCAACAAGTAACGAAACTGCTTCAGTGGATATCAGTCACATGATCTGGTACTGTGTTGGCCAGGAAAACAATAAAATTTTGATTTATGGACCATTTCAAAGTTTTCATACCAGTGTAGTGATTAAAACCACATAAGTCACCTGCATGTCAAGGAAAACAATAAATATTCCCTGACAAGATTTCAGTCAGAAACCATCAACGTATAGTTACAACGCATTACATTAATACAACGTATCAATGTAGCTTATACACATGGCTCTATAGTCTGTCAGCTTGGAAAATTCTATGAATCAGATCAAATAAAAAGTCAACATTAGTTCATACTAGCATCCATTGGGTGATCTAAAAGTTATCTGAGTGGGGACCATACATATGTTAGCCCACGCCACGTTTGTGACTGTACTGTGACTGTATAAAACAGTTAATTATTAAACATTGCATGCACCACAACATTGTAGAGTGCGTCACCCATACGTCATTTCTGTACATAGTCCTGCAGGAAAGAGGGTAAAAAGTTCTATAAATGAGCGCCTCCTTTTGAAGGATTGAGAAAACAATCAGCTGTCCTCTCAAGTTCATTATCAACACAACACTTTGAAGGTACGTTTTTACTTTAACAGACACTTTACCATATAACAAAACCAATAATGCCCAACGTCGATCTGACTAAATGCCGACTCGGCCAGCATTTTATCACACTGGCATTTCTTGATATTCTAACATGTAAAGCAGAGTTTCTTATTCATCACTCACGAGCAATATGTTGAAATACAATTGTTCGGCTAAATTTCTAGCAAAATTGCATTGCAAGCATTCTCATTCAAAGTTTATAGTCCATACTGGCTGTCAACTACAACAATTCTTTACATACATGTCATGTTGCCAAAATAACTGACTGGGAGTGTCAGGGTTGGACTTGCAATTATCTTCTCATGCCCTGACAAATAAGATGGTGAAACCTTCCTATTATTCCAAAAGCTTTGTGACTCTGAGAAGCTGATAAAGATTTCATGACTTTATTAACTTTCTAACTTGCTTGAACTATAACTTTTCCCCATAACACAGGGATGGCCACCATTTTGAATTTCAAATATCAGTGAATCTTTGGTAATTTGTTTCTCTACCACAACAGAATGGCTGATGATTCCTTGAGGAAAGTTTGAGTGAAAGTCTTTCACTTTTGAGGCGCATACCAACTGAACAATAACATTCGACAGAACACTGTCACATACACAGGCTGTGTTGACAAGTTCAGAACAGTGGGCAGTTTCAACATAATCACTTCCAGTACAACAAGAAACTATATTTCACAAAAAATTTAAATGGCAGATATGTCAATAAGTTTCAGGCAGTGGATTATCTTACCTCAAATATTTGTTATGATCATTGGAAGAGCTGTTCCAGAATGTCTGCGGTTTAGGTGTTGTGTATATACCTGTGCCATTTTCAAAAATTGTAATTTTGAATTATCAAATCAACTATTCAAGTAATATCTATTGCTCGATTCCTGAATAAATATATTTTGGTTTGCAAGCTCTATCATTAAAACACTGACAACGCATGCAACCAAAATAACTAAATGTAAAATATTCAATTGCCTAAATTGTGCACTATAAAAACTTGGTATAGCCAACAATATCACATTGTATAAAATAATATTCATTATCATTGGCTGCAGTGTTGCTTGTTTTATTAGAAAACATTACATTTTCAGTGATTTTTAAGAGAATAATCTCAACTACAAAATATTATTTTATATGCCCATGGAAGAAAAAATATTTTATGAAGATTTAGGTGAAGATTGCACAATATAATTTTGAAATTGACCATCTCAGTAAGGTTTTACTATCATGTATATGTCTGACAATGATATAAATTTCCTTCTGTACAGGCCTTGGTGTTGTTGTGTTTTCTTCTTGCACTGTTTTGCAACTTCCTTTAGGGTACTAAGTTGGCCTTTGGCCTGTAAATTCACCAATTATACACAAAAAGACAAAATAGAAATTAAATCCCCCAAAATTCACAAAAACTTCATCTTGTATATTTTCAGAGTAGAGGATGGCCACGGCAAAGTCTGAAAGTGAATTTGAGTTTGACTTTTTCATCAGCAGTAGCTGTAACAATGCTGATTGGGTAGAAGAGATAACTGAATACCTGGAATCTAAACATCTCAAAGGGGTTGATAGAAAACTCCAAGGGGTTAATGAAAACCGGGATAAGTTGGGTGGCATGCCAGTCATGATGCTTGCCCAATACTACATCGAAAGCAGCAAGAAGATTATCTTTGGATTTGATGCCCATGATGAAAGAGAAAACTTCAAGTCACTGCAGACTTTGGAGGACATGTTCTACAGAAATGATCGAAAATACATCAACAGATTGATCCCAGTGAAGCTATTTCCAGACAGCTGTCTTCCAGAATTTCTTCAACACCTGCACGCATTGGAAGCACAGGATCCAAAGTTCTATGATCAGTTGTTTAACAGTGTAATCTTCACTCCACATCAATTACACACCAAGTGTCCAAAACCCAAAACATATAACAAAAGTGTGCCCTGTACAGATGGAAGCAGTGAGAATTCTAAGAAACAAGTGGTAGCCACACAGGGTAACGGTAAGTTAAGAACAGCTAAGCTTGTCAAACAGGCCTGCATTATATTCATTATTCCTGGCTTTTATGTTACTCTTTTATTCCAAACCATATTGAAAACTAAAGCAGTAGTACTTTACCATTAAAAGGACAAAGTCACTCTTTTTTACTTTTTTGTGATATCAAGAAAGCGTGGAATACTTCAGTGCATGAGAGTTACTCAGTGTACAAAATGACAAAGGTACATAACTGAAATGTGTTAAAAATTACCCCTTTGCTGAATGCAATCAGATTATTTTGTTTTTGACATCTAGAGAAAATGGAATTTTCTCATTCCTACTTGCATTTGTGTGACAACTAAATATTGCCACAATGTAAGGAAAAGCTGCTATCCTTATCTATATGAAAGGCACCATCAATAAATATTCCAGTACAGAAGCTTGTATCAGGGTATAGTAATAGTGTATGTTAAGCTATGCATGGTGAGAGTTGTGAACAGAATTTGATATTTTGATACAGGCCATAAAATGTTTATCTGAATTTTTAATCTTGCCTGGCTGTAAGCAGAGCTGTTGAGGTTGCCGCGCACAGTTGACACATGTTACTTTCCAGTAAATCATCAAAGTCATACTTCACCAATTATTCATGACACTGATGTGGTGAGCTGTGGTGCAAAATTAAAAGTACAAACTTTCTAAGACACAGTATTTCAGCATATTCAATACAGTCAAACGACACAAACTGCTTTTCATATCAAACAAAATTCATGAAAACGGCTCATAAAAAGAACAACTTAATCACTTTAATAACTATAATTGCATCTTCAAAACATGTAATATCATGAAAACATTATTCTATTGTACTTGCATATCATTGTGACAAGCAATTCTATCATTCTGAAAATATTTCATATTTTTGTGAAAAAAAATTTCCAGATTCACCAAAAGAACCAAGCACGGAATCCACTCACCAAGGACTGCAACAGTGGACAGAAGATTTTGTGAAGGGTTTTCCATTCCAAGAAATTCATAACAGCATGAATGAAGTAAGGCAATTTTTGTGTGCAGTCCATCTTTCCATTAGCTGAAATAATTGCGAATGTTGCTTTCCAGTAATTTATCAAATTCATATTTCACCAATTATTCATGACGCTTATGTAGTGAGCTGTGGTGCAAAATTAAAAGTACAAACTTTCTAAGACAATCTTTATGATTGAATGACAAAAGTTTCTTTCATGAACATGTTCAAATTACACAGGTAAACTTCCACTCAACTGGGGGCATCCGTCTGGTGGTGTTATAATGGCTGGTTTCGCAATAAATAGTACGGTAGATTGCAGTTGATCATATATTCTCATTCTTGCAACAAGTGTTCCACATCTCAAATTTCATTTCAAGAGTACATTAAAATGGTCCCCTGACAAGCAAATTTTAAATACCTAATAAATGCAAATTTGAAGCCAAATGAACTTTATTGTTGTATAAACAGCTTATACCAGAGTAATGCTGTCCAAAAACTGATGTTGAATGAAATTTTTTCTACTTTCAAGTGATTTTACAAAATATTTCCATATTGCATTTCTAAAGAGACTCAAATTTTTCAAATTGTTTCTGCATTTTAGGTGTTTTCTGTGGAAGAAAGGTCAAGGATTCAGATGCAAGGCTTGTCAGATTGTAACGAAAGACAACTATTGATTACCATTCTTCTGAAAGAGAGACCGGAAGCATTTGTAAAATTTTTGAAAGCAGTGAAATCATATCTGGACAAACATGTTGAAAAAGGTACAATACTTTCAAAATTGTGAAATACTGACATGGGTATTATAACCTGAAAGTCACATAGAATTGTATTTCAGTGCAATATGTGTTGATGGTGTGCCACCAAAACAAATTCCGGCAGAAATTTTATGCCAATGAGGCACAGAATTACCCTACCTACTACTGCTACATTCACTAATGACAGACTTTGTCAAATTTAGCCAACATTAAGCAGATTCTTGGCAACGTTAAAATATACTATTTCTGGTGCTCTATGGTGACATCGTCCTGGTCACTGCGAAAATTGCTCTGCCCGCGTGTGGACTTGGTGAGTTAAGAAATTCCTCAGAGTTGCTCCATTGCTTTCAAAAAATATCTCTGTAGAAAGGCCCGACTTTGTTCCAAAAGGAGTAATTTTCATATACACTCTTTTAACTTATTCAGAGTGTCTTTGATATCACGAAAACATTGTTACTGTGTGGAATAGTTGCATAATAACACCTCATCGAAATTTTTTTAAAAATTTATTTCCAGATTCAACAGGATCCTCTCATGAAGAACTAGTACAGAAATACAAAGATGGTTTTGCTAAGGATCTTCAATACCAAAAAGTTCTTGACAGAATGCCTGATGTAAGACATTTTCTCATCTGAATCACTCCATTCTTCCATTTTTGAGCACCTTATTGGGAGGGTGTTCATTAATTTTTGGCAAGTGTATTCCGTGACCCTTCCCAGTAATTTACATGCATGCATTGTCTATGAAATCCTTGGATGCTGTCTTTATTGCCATGCCAATGCCTTTAGATGACTTAGGTTGTCATTGGCATCATACCGGATTTTTCTGAGAGTACGCCCAGGGCCGTTAAACAGAAAATGGCTACATTGTCTGCTTCACACCTGTAGCTAAATAACGGCCCAGGGCCGTAATTCGGTAAAAATTTACCGCCAATTAACTAAAAAATAAAGGAGTTATTTTATCACTGTTGATCACAAAACCAAAAATAAATGACGGTAGAACGCTGCAAAACATCCACTCATTTTTTTCTCCAGAGTTTTGTTTTCTTTTTCGTCATTGTGCGCTACAAATTCCCGGGCTACAAATTCTAACGGATCCATCTTCAACAAAAAGGACACAATGTTGCAATTTTCTGATGCATCATACAATAACATAAACTGACACTCATGCACTCATTCACGCACGCATAAAACTAAACTGAACCCAAGATACGATCAAGATTTCTTTTATTTGTATTTAAACAAGATGCTTCGCTGAAATAGTTCCCGATTATGGTTTGTTTGAGCTTGATGTGCTACCAAAATTATTGAGAAGTGGATATGCCAGAGCACACCCACACCCCCAAGGCACTTCTATTGAAATTTCACATCAGAGTTCACGTTTTCCTGATTTTGTCCGCTTGATCTTTGACCCACATTGACATATTGCAAGTGATTGCCTCGCCTGAAACATACGGCAAGTTGACTACAAAGTTGCATGTTCCCAAAAAATCATATACGGTAAAATGTTTTTCTGAATTTCATTGGAGACAATGACATGATAAGCTATTTTTTTACAGTTATTTTGTTTTTGATATACAGCAACAGTTGGGGATTTCAAAATGATCTCTCAATCCCTTCCACGGTGATCTTTAATTCATGAATTGTACGAAAATATTTTACAGGGGAGGTAGGGAAAAACTCAAAAACTCAAATTCTTGTTCCCCGGCATCTTGTGTCAGTATCTAATGTGTCTTTACCATTGGAGGGGCTCAGGTAACTCGTTACTAGAAGGTTTAGATTTAGATAGGGAGAATCTTGAATCTCAAGGTAAATACATGATGTTGTAGATCTGAGTCTTGCCAATTTTCACCTGGGTCCATCAATTTCAAACTGTGGCCCGAAACCACAACATGATACTTGCAGCTACACTAAATCATAAAGTGTCACCTTACTTCCATTCATTCATTCATTCTGTATTGTGAAAGCATACCAAGCAATAAATAATCGATCTATGTTTATTCAATGTTTATCTCTAGGCACCCCTAAAAATTCAAGAAGATGCCAGACTTATTTCACATTATATTTGTACACTTGGTATTTCTGGATACACTGGTTTATTTCTAGTATCAATGATTATTGATGTCTACTTATTTTTGCCTACATTCAGTTGTATTCATTCACGAATATAGTATTTGATATTTTATCATAACAAACAACGCTCTTTGCTACAGCGTTTTCTGGTTCTTGAAGGTTCCATAAATTGTTTTGAGAGAGTGGAGGTGCCACAGCTAAATTGTGTTGAAGAATGAATTATGCAGAGGATGATGCGAGTCATTGATAAAGGAACGAGTCAAGTGTTGAATTTATTACCTGAAATGACACAGTGTTGAAAATTATAACTGTACAGAAGTGTTGAAAATTATAACTGTCAACAAACGACAGTACAAAGGTCTAGTCTGAATAGCTTCGTGGAAATATGTCAGAACTTTCCCTCATTCAATATTTTCTTCATCATCGTTTCTTTGTTGTTCGTTTTTGTGAGTTATATTTATACATGTATGGCTGAAGCTTATGCCTAATACTTGATCAGTTGACAACTGATCAATTCATTAAAACCTAATTTTATGACAACGACTTTCTTTCATTAGCCTATATTTTTGTTGGCATGTCCTGTCATTAAAACTAATGGTAACAAAATCTATATGTACACTCAGTAGGTAATCCAACCTACTAATTTTCCAAACCTATCATGAAACTTTCATTCATTTTATGTTTTGCTTGAAATTCTACACAAAACTCACCATATTAGTACAAAGGTCTATCCTGGATTTTGTGGATATGTGTCAGAACTTTCCCCATTCAATCTTTGCTTCATCATGATGTTGTTTTTTGTGAGTTGTAATTTATATAACCTTTAATTAGTTGAAAAAGGATCAATTCAGTAAAACCTAACTTAATGACTTTATATTTGTAGACTTGTCCTGTCATAAAAACTGATGGTAACAAAATCTACATATAGCCTACTCGTACTCAGTGGGTGATCCGACCCACCCATTTTCCAAACTCCTTATCCCGAAACTTCACTCGTTTTACAGGTTTTGATTCTACATAAAACTTACCGTATTTGTGAGATTTATGCATTAAAAAGTAAAAAGTAAGACTGTATATTTTAGTTTCCTGATCTCATCAAACTCTCAGCCTTCGATCGACTTTTTAGCCAGGCAGCACGGCGGCTACGAATACCTCTGACGACTATGGGCCGGGTGGTCCATGCTGACTTCCTTCATCACGGTCAAACATGGCCATGGTGCAATGCAATGCTTTACGATAAGCACAGTGTGTGAACTAAATCAGAAAGCAAGTTTGATAGATTGTTTATCAAAGCTATAAAAAACGATATCGGCCGACCATTCTCAGGACTCATTTCATTGACAACGAAAGATGTCCACGTCCATCAAATGTTATCGGGCCACAGGTAAGCTTACGCGTGGGTGCAGCTTTGCTTCATGTTGGCGAAGGCCCTGGATCAAAGTTTGAGGCCGAACCTCGGGACTGACTTGTGTAAAGCAGTACCGAGGTTCGGCCTTCGGCCTCACACTTTCAATCGACTATCCAAGCAACCGTGACGCTCACCACCTGCACCTGTGATCGATATCAGCTCACTTCACTGCTAGATTCTAGAAACGCGTACATCCTACGGTACACGCGTACTGTACATGACCAGTCAGCAAGTTAGAAAATATTTGTGAAAAATGCAAAGATATAATCGTCATTGGATAATAATGCATTTTGTGTCAGAATTTCAAAACTTCAGTAGTCGTATGAAAGCCGACACACGCGATGGTAGAACTGCGTATGTATCCCCCACCGCGGCCCTACTGGCTCCGCTGCCCCGTTGAACACCTGACCTCAGCAGGTCACCGGGTCAGTAAACTTGTGATGTTTGGCGCGCAGAATACGATCTTGTCCGTCTGCAAATTTATACATTTCCGCGCGTATGTTGAGAGTTCGATGACTCCTATATGGTTATACAACGCCAGGGGGGCGCACACCGATACACTCGTAACATGTCGAATTTTATACTTTTCGTCGTTAGGCGCAGGTAATTCTTCATTCAAACTGCGAAATATTGATAAACATACAAATTTGCAATATACCTTAGAGGTTAAATCAATCAAGATGTACTAATTCTACGCCATTTATTTGTTGTCCTTCTGCACCATAAAAGCACAGAACTGCATAGGGTAAGCGAAGGGGGTCACGTATCAATGGCGTTCGAAAATGGTGTCAGGCAGTAAATGGAAGAGCGTCACTCACGCGCTCGACTGACCGAGTAAAAAATACAGAAAAGTGCAATTTCTGCCGAAAATCGAAGAAATTAACGCATGAAAATATTCTCAATTTAATGACATACAAATTAAGGGTTACCGACTCCAATTTTGTTTTGCAAAAATCGCGTTAATTAACCATTTACCACCGGAACCTCCAACGGGGGTGCCGACGACTGACGGAATAAATAGAATTTCATCTCTCTCGCGAGACTGAAACGGGAGTTTAAAGAATCGCATTTTTAGTCAAATTTCGGGATTTTTATCACACAATTTGTATACCACCATATTCCTGAAATCGTAGAGAACCTGGAGCCCCAGAATCACGCCGTTCTTCGACCTATAGCCCGAGAACGGGGCAAAATAAGAAACGAGATTACAATCGTGCACCGGCAAAAGATTTTACTATATAGGAGTAATCAAGACAAAATGCAATACACATCTCTTTGGAAAATAAAATCACACATGGAAAAATAAATTACGAGTCAGGTAAAAATAACGCATGGATAATCAACGCACAACCGTGACAACACAAAGTCCCATTTAGCTGTGGGTCCATAGCTGTGGTGTTTTCAGACGGGATTCATGCCTTTTACGGGCTGGTTTTGACTTTTACGATTTTAACCCCGCCACCACAGCTATGGGATATTCCATAGACTACACACGCGATTGTGCGTACCTTTGCCAAAGCTTGGCCGTACTATAAGCTTGTGCAAAGGTACTCGTCTGTAGGTTTGGCCAAGCTTATCTATAGATAAGGTTACTCCAAGCTTATTTACAAATCTTGTGCCAAGGTTATGGAGCAAAGCTTTGGGAAAGGTTATGGTCAAATCTTTAAGTAAGCTTACCTATCACAAAGCTTCGATGAAGCTTTGTTGCAAAGCTTAGATAAACCTTGCGATATTATACGTACAAAACAACCTGACGTTTTCACAACTCGATGTTAATTTCCGTTGGCTTAGGGATAATAAGCGTTATTGCGGACCACATAACGCGCTTGTTTTTGTCATTATGTCTTTGCTTGCCAAGAATTTTTCTACTATTTCACATTTCCTGGGTATTTTTAAAGTTATAAATGTATCTTTAACTTAGATTTTTAAAATTTCCCTTTAATCTTTTGTCAATTTATGAACGTTGGGTCGTATGTTTCAGGAACGGTCCCTCCCGGACCGTGTGTCAGGTTTTGGTAGGGTCAATTGGGTCACTATGTAAATATACCAATACCCTCTCTTGTTGCTCATAAGGAGTATTACATTATACAAATTGAAATTCAAAGAGTACAAAATTAAATTTAACTGTCAAAAAATGATCAAAAGTATTTTTCCTCTGTAGGTAAATGTATATATGTGTAGTTACTTGAAGGTCTCCGTTACCTGTTACCCGGTACCCAGACTGTTTGCGCGAGTCACGTGTTTGTAGCATGCTTGCTAGCGCTTCAGTGTCTGAGTAGGTGGGTCGTGGGTCTGGAAGGGGGAGGGGGAAAGGGCACAGGTTATAGGGGGGGGGGCGGACGCGGACGACCCGCATACCATGGTTGGATGATGAGGTAATAAGTTCTAATGTATGTCTATTTGTAATGTGTGCAAGCGGTTCGTTATTCTATGAATCCCTTCATGGTAAAGGAGACGACACGCCATAGTGTGCATGCACGTGGTTCACTCATTCAGCACATGGACTCAATTTTCGTATATTTTAGCTGATGGTGTTTGTGATTGCGCGCTTGTAAGCTTAATGACGATACTGTGTTTCTTTCATTATTTTATTTAGTTAATGTCAAATGCTACATTATGACGATCCAATGTGGACTTTGTTCGAGTTTGTGATTGTTTGAGTGGTGACTTGACCACGATGGGGTGAAGGCTCTCGCAATTACAACTGCGCAGTTTCAAAGGTAACGTGTTAAATCGCCAGGAAAACCTAACATGCATAGGCTGCCAAATTCCAAATAGGTTCGTATGAAATGCGAGAGACACAAGCTAAACTAGTATAAATGATTTTCTTTTTTAGTGTTCCATGTTGTACACAGTGCCTGGGTATGTGGGTTGGTTGACCCACATGAGAGAAAACCTGGAATTACAGGTATTGTATGCTTGAATGAAGATAAAGTACCAAGCTTTAATGCGGCAGTCATCGTCAACCCCCACCCTCCCCACCTCGGGTCATAGTGGGGGATTTGGAAATTAATCTTATGAAATTTGCCAAATGCCAAACTCCCTGGGGCACAAGAACAATTTAATCCCCCACTGCAATTTTTTGGACGTTCTTAAATTCTGCACTTGTTTGTGCAAGTGAGTAGGGGGATCAAAATGAGGCAATTGCCCCATCCCCCCAGGCATAGTTTAATGGCAAACACTGTCTAATCCCCCACATTTGTCCCGTATCGCTTGAGTTGCGGTCCCTCGGGGATTACATTGACTGCTGCATAATACTTAACTTAATGTGTGTAAGTTGTCCCTGGTAACTCTTCTGAATCCCTCTGTCATAATTATCGTTGATTTGCAGCTGACTCCACGTCAGCACGCTATGCATGTGCATGAAGGACTCAATTTGGAATTATTTAGCTGATGGTGTTTGTGCTTGCGTGTACGTTTTTCTCTATCTTTCAGTGAATTCCAAATGATCCCTAGAAACAGGCAATAACCATTCAACCTTTATTGTTCAGAAGTCTTGGGATCCCTAGAATACGAAATGGAATTTTAACAGAAGAAAAAAAAAGGGATGCATTAGCTGTTATGGTCATGTTTTGAAGGGTACCCCTAAAAATCACGATTTTGCAACCCTCATGCATTTTCGTCAAATTTGTCTTCTTGTTAGTCATCTGCTGAGCTTTTTTTTGCTTACGTGTTTACACACATGAGCATATGGTTTATCGCTGTCTGTATATGTGTGTGTGTGTATGTCTGTAGTCTGTATACCCGATATCTCAAAACTGCTGAAGGGATGTCAACCAATTTTGGTGCTCAGCATCAGGATTTAAATGGCAAGAACTGAAAAGGTTTTGGTGGATGTGGCTTGGATATTAATGAAGTGAAGAGAGTTTTTTCTGTTAACGCCGCGTATGACAAATGAAAACGATCGACTGTTTGAGGGCACTGTGAAATCAGATGGTCCAGGTTTGCTGCCGCTGGATAGCTCTGGTTTCAACCACGGTCCCTCCGTGTTTCATTCTTGTATTGAACGTTAAAAATATGATATTTTATTACTCCAACTCACTATTCAAGATAAAATATCGTTTAGCAAATTAGCTTTACCCTTGGTGATTGATTGTTTCTCTCGCCGCTCGATCACCGAAATGACTACATACGTTCTTTACCTAGCCTCATGGCATGGCATTATCACTCGCCCCGATCCCTAAATATGGAAGTGCTGATGAATAATAACTTTGGGTCAAAGGTATTGAAGTGTCCAATCAGGTTTGTGCACAGAGTCCAAGGCCGTGACCTACTTCATGTACTTCTGCTGTGTTTTGATTTTGCTTCGCCAAGAAGCGTGCTCGCCATTGTCCATAAAAGTGTGTTTGCTCTCCTTTGTAAGCATTTTAAAATTCTGTGTCAGATTAAAAAGGCGAGGTTGTTCGTGAAACAAATTCTGGGATAGGCTTTGGTATGCATACGATCGGCATCGCGGCAGTGCATGTAGAGTACATGATGTGTTCAATTCCGATGAAGATTCAGAAGTCTTACTTTGCAGTCTTTTTTCGGTATGATAATCCCGACAATTGGTGTTACGGTTAGACGTGGTGGCCATTTTATGATAAGTTTTCAATACTGCAAAGCTACATAGCATCACTATTGTGCGATCGAGGTAGGCCTACAGTGCTGTTGAACGGGATACAGAAACTCTGCAGAGGGAGAAACGATCGTTGGCATGAACAGACAATGTACTTCAGCACGTAGTCCGCAGATTGCAGATTGAGAAAATAAACGTGTCCTAGTAAATAACGGAATATTTATGTACATTAACTCGATATTAATTGGTACTGACAAAAACTGAATTTTACGGAAAAAACAGTCTGTAGAATAATCCAAGTAGTACTACCCGAGACAAACAATTTTGATTTCATTTCACAAACTTCATACTTCATCGAGTATTGCATATTTCAGCCTTTTGAAGTTATTTTATTGATATTTTCAATTTTTGTCTTGGCTTTGTTGTGGAACATGTTGAATCATCTCTGCGGACATGTAGGCACCGTAGGCCATTGTGCAAACATTTGGCGGCCAAATTATCATTTCAAAGCAAACAGTTCTATCACAGAAACACCATCCGGATGACATGTTCCCAAGTGAGCTACCTTCAGAAGTCTAGTTTTGTCGCAAAAAATGTCAACTTTTAAAACCCCTCACTTAATTACTGGTGTTATTCTCAGCATCACAAACATATACGCGTCTGCTATGTATCACAGCAAATAGTAATATTTGAGCGCCCCGTAAATGGGATCCTCGTTATTTGCGATCCCGGAAATGTGTCTTGCTTAATGCATTTCCTATCCATAGCGAGGGAAACTGCCCGCGTTCCCATGCACCTTTTTTCCATGCAAGTGCAACGCTATCTGTGCAAAATTTGTGGTGATATGCTCCTGTGTTATGGAAAACCTCTCTTATTCTAACAATGAAGTACTTGACTTTGGACTTCAATTTCGTTAATGTGATGTCCATGCAGCGAGTTTGGGTTGGCACGCTTATAATGCAATCTTCGCCTGCCTGCGGTACGATATCCCGCATAAGGCATAAGATCACTAGAAAGATTGCAAGAAACCCTTATTTCAACTCTGTTGTCATTTTTAGTTGCCTTCACTGCTCTGTGCTCTCCCTGGCCTTTCGAAATTGTTAGTAAATTTACGAATTTGGTTCAAAATAAATTAGTAAGCACAAATTATGTAATGCTGAGCCCGCCCATTTTCAACAAGCGCTTCTGGTACTCAGTAAATGATGTTAAGGGTATAGATGAATGATTTCATTATAGACAAAGGAAAGTGAAAAATTCCTTTTTAGTTTTTTCTTGACAATGAACACTCATATTTGATACACATTTTCAAAAGATCCATTAAATAACACAGTACATCATGGGTCATGAGTGCTTGTAACATTGAAATTTCTTCCTTGTTTCAAAAAAGTGTGTCATTTTGGTCAACCGGCCCATGAATGTTATTCAATTAATCGATCTTTATTACACAACATAACATTGTCAAGTATATTGTGACACAAAGTGTAACTCCCTTTGTGTGTGTAGTCAGTGTTTTATGATTATATATATTAATATATGAAGTGGTCATTAATATTATAAGTGTTTGCACCAGTTTTAGATGCTAGAAAATCTCTGCTTTGAAAGTATGCATGTCATCCATAGGTGTTAGGTGGTGCCTCTTGGTAGCTGCAGTCATTATGATATGTTCATCTCTAAAATTCTTTTAAAACAACCACTGATCAGAACATATGGCAGTCTGCGGTTTCGCACAAATTTTGTCTCATTATAACAGCAAATTTAAGTACGCAAACTGAGACTGGTGATCCTGCTAATGTTTTCTTAGAGACAGTTATACTTTTAAAACGCTGCAGATGATCGTTATTTATTTTTTGTCTGGATAAACGTTTTCGTCTTAGGACTGTGCACAGCATTGTCTTTGGATCATCTAAGAAAACTATAAGTATTCATAACATTTGCTGAGACAGTTTCTTGTAAAATATTTTGAAGGAAACCTATAAAAATTGGCATGTTCACTGAAAAAAAATCAATCTGCAGATCATCAAATGACAAATCTATGACAACTAAGATTTCCGGCTAAGATTTCCGGCTCATTTCCACCTCCATGCACAGACAAACACTTTGCGGTATGGTACATCGTTCAACCATGCGCGGTCCGGACTGCAGTTCGACTGTCTTTCCGGCCGACTCAGTGTCTTGATCTCTTCTCGGCGGTGTCATTGTTTCCAATTTTTTCATATCAGGTGCGGTATTTATGCCCAACTTTCTTTCCCAGCTGAGGATACTATCTATCTGAAGCATTTGTAACTGCCCGCTTCCCTCGGTCCGCTTCAACCGTCCATTCGGAAAGTTGACAGCATGTGAGTGTTTGGGTATCTCGAAACTACCGTAATGCATGGCACACCAGTATCTGAGTACACGACCCGGGGATCTTGAAACCTTTCGCGCATGCTCATGTTAGCACAGGTCAAAGTCCAAAGCTATTACCATTGTCGATGCGCCGATGATAAGGGCAGAGTAGTTTTTGAAAGACGAGATATGACAGTATTTCCCCGGAATTCATAATCTTGACCGAAAATCAGGCTTCAAAAATAACAAAATTGTTCGTAAATGGCCGATCGGGCATGTATTTTTTTTCGTAAATTTTCATTTTTGTTCGTAATTTACGAACGTTACGAGCGACAGCGAGAGCACAGTCCGTGCTTATCGGAAAGGCTTTTCCAGGATTCTCTGTACTGCGCCCATTATAGATCGCTTCCAACTCCGGAAAACAATAGTAGAAATCAAAACCACGCAGTCCATTTGCAAGCAAAGAATTCAAAGATCAAATTCCGCATGCGGGAAAATTTGGCCAACGATGAAATTATTCGTCTCAAAGCGTTAAAGTTGACTATGGGAAATCTGTGTTGCTGGAAGCCTTTTTGTTTGCCAAGGACCTAAAAGTGGGCCACCAGATTGGCCCAAATGATGGCATAGTTTACATTGAAGATACTATGATATAACGTTATTGAAAGTCATTAACTAGTTTTATTTCAGCCAATTCCTTATTTACATATGTAATAAACATTTCTAATTAGGGATATATATCTGAATTGACTCAACCAAAGTTGATGAATCTTGCTACATATATTTCAGATACTATAATACATGTCATTGAAATTCGTTAAGAATTTTTGCTTCAGCCAATTTCTAATTTACATATTTGATGAACTTTCTTAATTACATGTAGGGATATTTATCTGTATTGACTTGACCAAAGTCGACAAAAATTGCCATGTACATTAAAGATACTATGATAGAAGATTTTTGAAAGTCATTTAACATTTCTATTTCAGTCAATTCCCAGTTTGTATATTTAATGAACCTTCCTAATTATGGATATATACTGGCATTTACTTGATAAAAGTTGGCAAAATATGCTGTGTATATTCATCATTATACCAGGTTATAACAGTATTAAAAGTCATTTTGCATTTTCATGTCAGCTAATTCATAATTTGCATAGCTAATAAGCTTGCACGGTTTGGCATATAGAGCTGAAGGACTTGACCAAAGGCAATTACACATGCTATATTGTGATACAATGACAGTACTCAAAGAAATTATTTTTATTTCAGCTAATTACATATTTGAATACTTAATGACCTTTAGAATTGATCTGTGGTGAAATTCATTATGTTGATCATAACACTTTCAATGAAGTTGCAAACATGTAGCAAAGGTTCACAATTGCACATAAATACTATATATAATGAAACGTGAGCATTTTCAGTTCATATCTGGTTCAATTAACATAACCTCACTTGTTTGATATCACTAGAAAGGCAATTTATTCCTCTTTAAAACGACATATTGTACTATGCAATATTTTCTATGGTCTTTGTGAAATATGACCAAAACTTACCCATACCCCAAAGTTTAACAATGCAAATTACACACCATATGTTTTATTTTGGTGGGTAAATCGAAATCTATTTCAAGATATTTCTTATGATTTGCATTGCATTTATATATACTTTTTATTTTTCTCACTACAGATCGTTCTACCAACTGTCTAGTGTTCACCAACTTCAAGTTGCATCCTCCACCTCTACAGTCATGTGCTATGCTGATCGCTTGTATAATATGTTGCGGGGAGACTGGTATATATGTTTCTTCTTTAATGACAATCTGACACCCGAACAATTCATCTATATCAGGGACAAGATTTTCAGTCATCTGAGGTTGGTATTTTTGTACGTAAACCATACCTACATTATGAATGTTGTTGATCCTGAGTTCAGCTATATTAGTGACAAGACCCAGTTTAACCTGTTGAGATTATAAGAAAAATTATTCATTGTTGATTGATAAAGGTCATAAGCATAACATTTTAATACCAAAAACAATGCTCATTAATCCAGTGTTCGCACTACTGATCGCCAGACGGCAAAATGGCCAATTGATTCACTCAATGGCGACTCTGACACTCAAAACAATCTCCAGACTGGCGACTCGAAATTTCTCTGTATGGTCACTTTGTTCAAAAGTGTTCTGTTTTGTTTCGGTAAATTTTTTGTCAATGAAGCTGCACCCTTACCAGGCTTTCGTTGTCTTTATACAGAACAGATGACCCCAAGTCAATTGTTTCGAGTGATTTGGCTACAACTGCCTTGTGTCTGGTGAAACTTCCCTCTGAAACGGTCTGTTCATCAACTATGTTTCCGGTGAGGTGAGTATTAACATATTGCGTTAATTCCTGTGTTGAAATCTTCAGTTCGTAGATTGGCCGTTGGAACTTATGTCTGTTCTTGCTTCTTTCGGGTTGTATCAACATTCCAGCTGATCTAATAATGCTTGTCTCTCTGCCGAATAGGAAGTGTTGATCGATGCTGACTCGCCAAGCGTTTTCACTGCCGATCCTCCTTCACATCTACGTTAATTATGATATCTAATATTACTGATATGTTTGCCAGTGCTGAAGCACTTGATAAAACAAATGGACGTTAAGAGTTGACATTTTGTCAAATGATCTTTTTTTACCTTTTAACTCTGTGCAATAAATGAAAGGTCTTTTGTATCACCACTTGCCCACACTTTATGGTTATAATCTCAGTTTGTTGTTTTTATTAAAAAATAAAGCATAAATTTTTTGCTCCTAATTATTGATTTATGTGTGCAACCCATGTGCTAAATGAGTACGTAATAAATTTAAAAACAGTTTGTCACTCTATTCACTCACAAGGTATTATCTTGACTTCGCCATTGTCCGCCATCTAGTATGAAGCGCAGGACTTCCTGTTTGGCGAGACGATTTACAGTATCAGAACTTGGATTGTGTCTATTGGAGTACTCCTGCACCATTCTTACACGACTGTTCTCCTCTTCAAATTTTTCTGCTTGGTACCCTTGAGTGTGGCCATGTCTTTGTATGTCTTCAGCAATGTGTAGCAGGTAATGTGTTGTTTGTTTCCTGTTTGTATGCATCATGTAGAAAAAACAATCCAATATGTTTTAATGTTACTATGACTATATTTATTTCATAAGGTTGAATATTGACCAGTCAAACCTTTGTTGTAAAATTTTTGACTTCTCACAGAGGTACAATTATGTTGGTATGATTTGGGTTTATTGACAGAAGTATCTAAACAAGATTTCAATATCTTTTTGGAGACAGTACTCTGTTAGTTATGTTACAAATATGCTCTGGATAGTCTCTGTCACCCAAGTTATTGTCTATCAGAATGTACAAAGTATGTTGACGATTAATTGATGAATAGATAGTACATGTGAACAGCTCAGTTACCAGACAAATTATTTTTTTAGCTACAACAGAAATACTGTTTACCTTATCATTTTGCTTCCAAGCGCTCTTAGTTTCATTATGAACTGACGTGTTACTGTTTCCATGTAGCTTATTTCTTCAGGAGTATATGATCCCTGTTTGTATATGTGGTGAGTCATCTGTAAATGGTTTTGGATAGAATATAAGGTGAGTAAATGTGAATGTCAATTTATTATTGTAGCCCAAACATGGGACTGTGTGCCCGAGGGTAGGTGACCATTTGCCCGACGTAAGGAGGGCAAATTGTCTCCTGCCCCAAGGGTACATAGTTCCTTGTTTGGGCTATAATGTTTTTATTACATGCCTCTCTTACACACATTTGTCTCTCAAAATATTTAAGTTTCTTGGTAAATGATAATAAAATGCTTTTATTTCCATCTTAGACGAAAAACCGTTAAAAATGGAACGATTTTCACCATGGAATGGCGCGTTGATATATTTAAATTATTTTTATGCGGAATATCAATTTTTTTCTGTAAAATTTTCCAAAAACCGGATTTCCTATGCAAAACATGACATTTCAACATTTTTACATCAAAAACTTTTCCAGTTGAAAATAGTTCCGCTTCACTTTCAGTCTAGTGATGACTTTGCGGCCCGTGATGTCATCAACGTGTTACCATCGAATCCTATGGAGCGTGCAACATTCGATATATGATGCATGTAATAATATATAATATTACATGTCTCTCTTACAAGTGTTCACTCAAAATATTTAGATTTATTGGCAAATGATAATCAAATCCTTTACTTCAATCTTAGACAAAAATCAGTTAAAAATGGAACTATTTTTATAATCAAATGGAGTATAGATTGAAAGTATTGTTATGCAGTTTATCAATTTTTCTCTGAAAAATTTTCCTTAAAATCGGATTTAGTATGCAAAACATGAAATTTCAATACTTTAAATCATAATGTTGTCAAGTTGAAAATGGTTCCGGTTCAATTTCAGTCTGTAATTACAATGCTTGACAGATTTATGTATAGGAAAGGAGCTCCTACAACCTAGATTATTTTATCTAACACCTGTTTTCTCACAGTTACATTTAAAGGCCTTTACAACATGTTCTTTAGTGTCAATGGTTGTTCCAGGTCAATGTTATCATTGATGATGCTCACCTCCGACAATAAGCAGTACGCCTTTATGTAGTCAATGTTAACTGACTCGCATCGTGCTAGGTGAAACGGAGCAACTTGTACCTGTCAACAGAAACATATACATATCTGATTTTTATTTACTAGACCTAACCCAAAATGCCCTTTGAAGATAGTTACTATATGATCATCTGTCATGTTGCATCTGTCATCCAAATGAGTAATTGTGTACTTATGGAAATGGCAAACTGCTGAGCAAAGTCCATCTTTATCAGGATGGCATCAAAAAGGGGGGATTTTCCCCATCTACAAGAAATTTTATCATCGTGTGATCAATTTGTATCTCTCAGTGTGACTGACACCATTTCATGTGGGGAAAGTTCCCCCTTGAAAAATTATTAGGGGATGTCAACGTGGAAAAAGAAGGAGAATCCTCTCACCACCCTTACTATATGATACACTACTCTGACCTTACGACAACAATAATGTTTCTAATGAGTTGATGAAGATTTGGAGTATGTGTAGAGTATTTTTGTTGTTGTTAGTTCTCCGTTTTGTTTATGACTCATTTACATTGACTCTATTTTTAGGCTATTGTTGTGCAGTTATGAATGGAAGATTATCAAAACAAGTCTCCAGCATTTACATATTTGTAGGTGAGTATTTGTTTTATATGACCATCTTCATAGATATTAGTATTGAAATTTGATTTTTATATTGTGCAACTTGCAAATATAAACAAGGTAAGTTACTCCACTTAAGGTAAGTCACTCACCCAAAGTTTATAGTGTCTTCCAATAAAACTATTGTAGCGTACCATTGACTTAGATGTTAATTTACGTTCAAATGACGACCAGTCAAACTCATCAATAGACAGTTGTAAAACTTCTTTGTCATTCTCACTCATGATCTCCATTATCTCACCCAGCAAGTTCTTGTTGGGATTAATTAAAATCGCATGTAAACGGTCCTGGGGAGTATCTCTTAAAGTCAGAAAAAAATAATGAAAGGTTGGAGTTAGTAGAGCTGTGAGGTAACTTTTGAGGTTTGTAGGAGTGTTGTGGTCAAAAGGTTACCCTTTAGAAGTGTTCACTTTGTTTCCTAAAATTACCTGTTAGCCATTCTGGCTAATTGAGACCAAACTTTATTAGCCAGAACTAGCCATCCATATTTTCATCAATTCAGCATTTGTGATTTTGGATAACTGACAGTTGAATATTTAGTGACAGTCACATTCACAAATAATATACTCAGGTGGATCATATCAACTGCCACAGTACAGTGGCAAAAAATGGCAAAATAAGTTAAGAACAACTTCTATGGAACAAATTGCTTTCTGGATCACTTGTGGCATTCACAAAAAAACTTTATTTCCTGAGTACTTGACACTTATGTGACTTCTGTACCACAGGTATTGCATCATTTACAGGGTAACCTCAAGATATTCTCTGCCTCAGTCATCAAGTGCTTTCCGTTCTCTAATCACAGAGTCTAGATAATTTGTATCAGTTGCTCACTCTGAGAAAGTGTACTGGTTATTACATTTTGAACACTAGGTGTAAACAGTCTCCTGTCTCTATTGGTAGTCCTAACATTTAGTTTCAAAATAAAACTGCTCTATGGATGGGCCTTCACTAGCTATTTTAAACAGTTTGTCAACGTTTTCTGTATTACGTTATTTCTCAAGGATGTTTTTATCAAATTGAACTGACTCACATCAGCGGACGCGTGCTGTTCATTCATGGCAAGTCATGTCATGATGTTTTCTCACGTTTATTGAAATTGTCATTATTCTGAATGTCTTATCGCCTACCGGAGGTAAATATTGTACTGTCTGGCCGCCTGATACTTCATATGTGGTACAGAATAACAACTTCATTGTCAAACACTAAGATTGGAAATTCAACAAACTATTCCTATGCAGTTCCCTCATTTTTAACTCATATTTTGAATGTTTATAAATACCAAAAAGAGCTTATATGGTGAGTCTGTGGCGTCATATGTATGTATGTATGTGGGTATATGTATGTCCGTCACAAACAAAGGCTCTCATACAGCCAAAGCTACGATCTCTGTATTTGGTGGACAGGTAGATGCAGGGGTTGAATTTGTTATGTGAATTTGTTCAATTAAACACATTAGTGTCAAAAATGAGCAAATCAGGTAAGACAAAAAGGAAATTCTGCAAACGTGCAGGAGTGAGTGGTGGCATGCCAGTGACTGAAACGCTCCAGTGATCATGAGTCATTTCCTATCATTGTTTATGAACTGTTACATATTAACAGACCTGCTCAAACTAAGGGACGGACCATTACATCTTGGGAGGGGGCGGTCACAATGTAATTGTGAACATTTTTTATACAATTGTAAATTTCTAAAAAAATTTTCCAAATGAGAAAAGTTGTGCTAATTTCTTTTTTCTGAGTTATTTTTCCGAGTTCTAATTTTTTTTTTTTTGAAGCTGTCTGAGGATACAATGTCCACCTATATCACTAGCTCAAATAAGATTGCGTCTTGTAACTACAACATACATATGGTCTAATGATTTATATTGCTGATAGATTTCGCGAATGTTGCAGATCATCTTTTCACAAGCTGAGAAGCTGTTTGCAAAAAAATGTGAAATTTCAATATTTGTGTTTTTTGGATAATTTTTGCCCTTTTTGGATCAAAACATCTATTTCTCTGTAGCAGCTTGTCCAACTTTTGTCATTCTTATTTTTCTGGTTTAAATATTTCTTGTTGTTTTTCTGGTTGTACTGTGCAGAAATCATTGTCATAACATCAACGTAGAATTTTCCTGCACTGAACAAATAGAAACAACATTTATTGTTAATCTTTGGTACCCATACTGGTATGTATTGTACCAATTCTGATCAAATGCAAGAGACACCATATCATTGCGGTATTTTTTCATAACTTGTTTAACCCGCAACACGGCGCATGAGCTGCTGTCATGCTTTAAACCAACAACCCAAAACATTGAAATTAGCATCCTATAATACCGGTCTAAAACATCCCAAGCTTCCTTTACTGTCACAACACTGTAATAGTTTAATCTTATTGAGTAAATGATTCTGGATTGGCCTTGTGTATTTACTTACTATAGGGGCAGAAGTCTTCAATATTGAGCAGGCAGTTTGTTGTTTCTTTGATACCAGTCTGTGTCCTTAATTTTGGCGGGCCTTTTCAGATTCAAGCTCGTTTATACTTTCAATAATACTGCTTACTGTGTCCTTTGTTCTTAAGGTTCCGACCTCTGTCAAGTTAGCCTTATTTGCCTGTAAAAATTTTATATCAATTTGAAACAAACCCAAAACAAAAACACATGATACAGATGAGAACAAATTGTCATATAAAACAACTTATGCAATAGAGAGAGAGAGAGAGAGAGAGAAAAAGAGAGAGAGAGAAAGAGAGAAAGAAAGAGAGAAAGAAAGAGATAGGGGAGGATTTTTTAATTGCTAGATTGCCCAATGACAAACAGTTCACAAGCTCATCTCAATCTGACACGCTTGTATGCACTGCTGCGCAGGCAAGCATGTTAATTCTGCTGAACAAGGTAATTCCCAATGCGTGATTTTGTGCTGGAATATATATTGTTTGTGTTTTTTTTCATTTGCATTGATAGAGACATAGATAACTTTAACATTCAATCACTACTTATAATTTCATGTATCTCAAGATACAGTCATCAGTAAACTTAAAAAAAAACCATTTTTATATGTGTGCAAAATAAATAATGTGAAACCGAATGTTGTCATCAGTTATCCTAAACTGATGATATATGTATCATGTATAAATCATAAACAGTGTTTTTGCTAAGGTTGGGGAATAGAGGTAAATGATTTGGGAACCCCGGTAGCAATAATTCTGTGTCTCATAATCAGATTGCATTGATATACCAAAGGGAACCCCGGTAAAAGGACTTGGGAATCCTGGTAACATTTACCGGGGTACCAGCCTTAACAAAAACACTGATAAAAGGTATTTTCGTGATAGTAATCATGATAGCAATATATTTGAAAACAGTGAAAAAAAATTCTTACATCACACACTCTACATGGATGATTAGCTGATGCTCCAAGGTGATTTGTTAACTTAGAAGCCATCACACTATCAAATACTCCAACGGCAACCTCAGGCTTTATTATGATGTCTTGTTTCAAGAAGGCATCATATATACATATTCCTTTTCCAGCAGATTTGATGTCATCAATCATTGGCATCAACAACTCATTAGGCTGTATCACATTTGATGTAGAAATGAAATTTACATTCTTTAATTTATTTTTCTCAGGTACTGGAAGTCCGGATAGTTGCATCGACAGAACATGGTAACTGTTCCATTGCTTCGATTTATTGCCGCTGGTGTCGTCAGCATATACATTTATGGGCAAGGTATATTCTGGCATTCGCTGTGTCCTCCTAGTGTATTCCAGTTTATCCTGAAACAAGTCCGTTATAGATCAATCTACTATTTGAAAAAAAATTATGGGATTGGGTTGAATTACATCTATGTATGAAAATGTTTTTGCATGATCTGTTTGATTATGATTAAGAACTTAATGAGTGGAAGAACATCAACAATCGGACGTTGGTGTCGCTGTACTGTTTTATTATATGTATCTAGCCATTGACCCAGTTTACTTAATGTTCGATGCCTCTTACTCTGGATGTGTTGCTGAAAATTCGACTCTTTGAATGTTTTAAAACGACAATGATTTATACACCGACATTACTAACATATGGTGGTCTGTCTCACATAAGAACTTTCTGTATTTGTACTTTAGACAGAATCTCTATATAGCTTGCTTGCAGATGTCAGGTGCCAATTTATTTGAACCATTATTTAACAGCTGTGTTTGATTCTTGGGTATTTGCGTTGTTGACACATGGGTATTTGCTCACCGAAGTAGCTGCCAAACGTACTAGAAATGAATATTTAACCAATACAGGTGTCTAGTAATGTTATTACTGATACAGTCTATGTGATAATTATTCGACTCAGTTTTAGGTCAGACCGATCCATTAAAGAATGAACCATCCTTCACAAAAGCGAAGGCTATATTTGTGATATTAGTATAGTATTCACAATCATACTTTATAGTTTTATTTTATAGGATGCACTTACCTCTGTGGTTAGTTGTTCCAGAGACCATTCATTATTGTTGTTGGTCAAAACGTGTGTGATATTATAATCTAAGTGATCATGTGATGTTGTGATCTCATCCAAATTCACAAGTTCAATCTTATTATGTAGTGGGACGATTGATCTACAGACAAGAGTTTATCTTTGTGTAAGAAATGTATAATTAAAGCATGTTTATGTCATATTGACCAACAAATTGATAAAAATCAATGGGATATCAGAAACATTACTCTTCTACAATTATTTTTTTGTAACAATAGTTTACTTCTACTATTATGTACTATTTTTTATATTACATATCAAGCCTTAAACATTACCTTTCATGTAACAGATTCAAAAATGGTTGGAGACGCTCGTCGTCCGGTAATAGCACGTTTTGGACCATAGCATGCATTTTTCTTGTAGTTCCTTCCTCACTGTTAATTACCAGATTATAAAGAGAATGATTTCAAGTATAGATTATTTAGATTTATTGTTTTGATATTATTCGTCTTTATCATTATATATATATATGCATATCCACATTTCATTTTCTACTTTTATGATGTAGTGAATATATATATATATATATAATTTATTGTGTTTTGAATGTGGTTTTTTTTATCCATATGTGTCATTTTCATGACAACTGTATTGAAATCCTTGGATTTCTATTAATCAGAATTTAGCATTTAGAATTTAAAAGATGCAATAATTGCCTTATTAATGAAATTTGTTGTATTGAACCCTTTGAAAAATGAAAAATGAAATGTATTATCACCTATCAAGTTAAAAACATGTTAGGTCGTTCATAGACTGTGAAAGTTGCGTATTGCTGTAATATTTTCTAGTTGTTTAAAACCAAAATACCTTTTCCAAGAATGACTTGATAACAACAGGCTTCCTATTCGGTAAATAAACCATGTCACCTGCAAACATCCCTTTATAGTATGAAGCAGGAAATTCCGATTCCCATTTTTTCCCTGTGCATTGGTCCAAAATTCTATCAGATTTCACAGGAAATCTAAAAAAGTAAATCATTATTATGCAATGAAACATTCCATGGTTGTCAACTTTCAATGTCAGTCAAGACTATAAAAGAGAACATCTCAATATTTCTATTTTCTTTAATCCAGATATTATTGTAAGAAATGAAATATTTTGGACAGTACAATTTATAGAAGATAAGCAAAGGATGTATTCTATGGTTGTCAACTTTCAATGTCAGTCAAGACTGAATAAAAGAGAACATCTCAATATTTCTATTTTCTTTAATCCAGATACTATTGTAAGAAATGAAATATTTTGGACAGTACAATTTATAGAAGATAAGCAAAGGATGTATTTCTTACCTGTTTATACAAGATGCAAGTTTAGGATTACCCAAAAGGAGTTTTATTAGTATTGATGGCCTAATAAATGAAAACGGTGTTCCATCCATTGATTTAGCCTGAAAAAAAAACATAAAATACATCAAGATGATTACCCATCACCATGAATATTGAAATGCAATATTATATAGCGCCCTCAATGTTTACATGTTTTTCCTACTCTCAATATACATCATGGCATATTCATTTAATAAATTACAGGGATAAATTAATCATACAGTTTCCAGTGAATTCAATAACATTCAGAGATATAAATAATATGTATGGTTACATTCATCACATGATCAATTTCCTAGAAATGAAATCTTAACAATAACGATAACATACATTTCCTATAAGTTCTTCATCTAATCCAGGTATAATGAAGTTCATCACCGAGTCCATTGATGGTATGTCAGGATATTTAATTCATTTAGTATGAACCATACAAATTTTCTTGTCTCCCGAGACTGCAATAGTAACAACAATAATAATTTTAACAATAATAATAAAAGGTACAAATGTACCAATTATATATATATATATATATATATATATATATATATATATATATATATATATATATATATATATATATTTATGCATATATATATATGTATATGTATATATATATCAAATGAAATGATGAAATGTTGTCCATAGTTGACAATAACTTTCGCATTAAATTATGTTTAAACATCTCATTATGAGACATCGGAGATATAAAATGACTCAACATGAAAAAAATCAAAATTTAGCTTACCATCGGTCGTGTTCCAGAGTGGCATAATATATACAGTAAGAAAAAGATTTTTGTTGGGAATGGATACCAACGGTTATCTGCTGTTTGATCAAAACTATTATCTTCTGATGTATCGTCATCTGATGAATCTGTGATTGTAAAACCACACACACTGGAATCATCACTTTCACGAGTGGAAGAACATCGACAATCGGACGCTGGTGTCGCTGTACTGTTATCCGTTGCATCTAGCCATTGACCCAGTTTACTCAGGGTTCGATGCCTCTTACTCTGGATGTGCCGCTGAAAATTCGACTCTTTGAATGTTTTAAAAACGACAACTTTGACAATTGTGGACCCGTTCTGGTTGCATTCTTTCCGCCATCTCCTCTTCTCTAAAATACCAACCAACCAGCGTTCAATATACGCAGATCGACCAATGAAAACACAGCAGACGACATTTACGATAACGTAATCACGAAACCAGCCAATCTCATTACTTTCAGTTTCACTTCTTATCTGCACGCATCACATCACCATACAGATCCATTATTCCTGAAGGTAGGTTATTTAAAATTTACGCTTTTACATATCTTTTTATAAATAATGTTACATAAACGTAACATACCAAATTAAATGCGAAATTAGCAACAGTGTATGAATTTTTTATGAAATTGCATAGATTACACTCTTGTGTAAACATAACAAAGACGAGTCACGCGGGCGCTGATAAAAACCGCCGTCGTAAATATTATCCCTTATTTATTCATTCACTCTCATATTCAAAACTCACCGATATGATAAACGCCAAAAATTCAAAAATAACAAATTCCGTTTTATATACTGATCGTGCATTCAATAAAATGGTTCAGATCGTGCGTTTACGCACAGTCCCTCCTTTGTGGAGGGACTGTGGTTTACGCGAGACATACTCAGTAAGTCGATGCAATATCATCTTGATATTTATTTAATATGTATTTATTTCTACATTTGACGACAATAAAGGGTGTGTTATGGTGCATATTTCACATAAAAACCTTTTTTTATAATATACAGAGGCATTTCTGTTTGGTTTCGATACAGCCGTACTATTTGATACGACGACATCACTGTCACTGTCTGTATCACATCTTGGTAGCAACGACGACTTGTTTATGTAACTATCATTACTGTGCACAGAAAAACAACAATAACATGGCTACATATATATGATTCACAAGGTTAGATAAAAAAGAGTTTATCGAGGTGATTCAGTTAGACCAGGATATATTGTTGTGAGCAAAGCGAGTACCGTATTATATTGACCTTTGTTGTGATTTTATGAATGAATCAAACCAATTAGCATTTGAATAGCGTGAAACAGGGTCGAGGGTCAAGGGTTATAATATTTTTTCTGTGAGTACAATTACTCTTCTTGAAATAAGAAGCAAAACGTGGCCGCTATACTTGATTCAGTATGATGTTCTTCATACTCGTAAACTCAAAATCTATGGATTTCATGAACACATTTGTTGTACAGATTATTAAACCATGAACAGTCTAGTTCGCTCTACTTTTTACCTAGTCACCATTGATTTGATTACATGTATTTGGCGTTGCAGTAAAACTTCAAAAGCCAAGGAATTGTGATCCGACCATGACATCAGAAAGCAACAACGATTTATTTTACGTGAGTATGCAGGGTTCGGTTCTCCAAGTAAAGGAACCTAGAAGCCATGCTTTGAAGAAGCATTACATTTCTGACATTTGATGACTATAACCTATGATTTCAGTTCAATTCAGTTCAGTTCAGTTCGGTTAATGGATTAGAAATCCTTTCAGGATTCTGGTCATCCCTCTAAACTTAGAAGAAGATATTACACGATTTAGGCAAACGCGCGTGAACTCCGTTAAGCTGCAATGTTGATATCTTTTCTTTATGAATGAACCGTACATGAATAGTCATTTACATATGAAAAGATGTGTACTGATGAGCCTCGAACGCAAACACGATCTGAGCGTATCGGTTTATCTGTAATGAAATACACAAGACACGACACAAAGTAAATACAATAATCAATTTCATTATTCTAATCATGGTTTAAATTAAATACAGTTATAATTTAAGAAAAAATAATAATGAACGAAGTGAGGTAATCCACTCTCGGTGGATGGAGATTAAGCTGATGAATATGTATGTATACCCTCAGCTGCATGGGTCATGTCTACCTTTTGTTTTCAATAGACTGCTTTCTGGTATTTTTTTATTATCAGGATTCTCAAGGAAGTATTGAAGAAGACCAAGGTGAAGAACTAAGTCGTGATAATGATACCGATATAGGTTTGTAAACAATAAACAGATTTACCTACAAATTGAAAATACATATATTCCATTGTACAAACAGAGTAGATGCCACATATTTCCAGTTATTACAATATACAAACACAAATACACACACACACACACTCACACCTACACACACACACACACACACACACACACACACACACACACACACACACCACACACACACACACACACACACACACACACATATATATATATATATATATATATATATATATATATATATATATATATATATATATATACAGTTTATGTACTTAACTATCCATTGTTTAGATTGTAAAGTAAAATTTAATAGAATTAAGTATGTCCTTTTAATAGCATTTTTATATGTGAAAAACATCTGAAACAGTCACATCTTTTTCTTAAAAAATAGGTCAGTTGACAAAAGAAAACAACACTATGTTAAAAGAGATTTTGAAAGAACTGAAATTACTGAAACGAAGAGTTGAAAAATTAGAAGAAAGAAACCAAATGGAATGGAAAGTGGAAAGAGCAAAGTGTAAGGTATGATGTAACCAAGGCAATAGATTTTTGTAGGAAAAGTTCAAACTCTATTGTGTTAATTATTTTATCAAAGTGCTTTGTATTTCAATATCCTGAACCAGGCAGCCAAAATGACAATCTTTTTTGGCTCTCATGAGATTTTCCTGAACGCTGCTGCCCAATCAAGTAATAAACAAACACACAAAGACATAAAACAAGTCTATCAAAATAAGGTTATTTAAAATTTTTATTGTTCAGACAAAATATTTTGATTTATAATACTTGTTTTTGTTTTCCAACTTTACATAGAAAAATGCATACATATAGATGACAATTAACAATTTTAAGGTAAACTTTAGATAAGAAATGATGTAAAATAATACTAAACCATACAATTTTTTTCAGCATGAATATCTGTGCTACTTGAAGTCATACTTCACAAGACATCATTATTTATATTATGATGACCTTCCCCGAGAGTTCGTTGTGAGTACCTAATTACTTTACTTTAATGGTTAAGTATAGTAACTACCAATAAGAAATAGTAAACACATATTAACTGTATGGACATAACATAGTCACTCTAGTATATTACATTAAGTAGTAAAACACCAGCTGAAACTGTGGACATTAGAAATACACCTGTTCATTTTATGAATTGACAAAGAGAAGCAAAAAATACTGACTGTTTCACCGAACAAACGGAATCATCAAAGTGTTTCTATTGATTAGATTGATTTATGATATTCATGCAGCATGCAATTAACATTTAATCATTTACTACATGGAGCACAGGTCAAATGTCATATTTCTCAACAAAAAAGCCAACAAGTCAAGGACTTTACAAAAACACACAAACTATGATGAAAGTACCACTGTATGATTTTCCAGCTATCACCTGCAGACTTTTTGTCATCGTGATAATGAAATTTATAGCAGTTATAGAAGTTGTCGTTTAAAAAACTATCATATCTTGGAACTAAAATGAACATGCATATATGATTAAAAATATGATTCTTTTCCAATTTGACATTGTCATATTCATATAATTACTTTCTCAAGGAAAGGTGAAGTCTCTATTAACAAGTGAACTGGGAGATATAAGCTCGTCAAATCTACAAAAAATGGTCTGCTATGCACTCAAGAAATTTAGCGATTGGAGAGGTGATATCCGGACTAAGGTACGCAATTTAGGTCTCACATAAATACAATCATACACACAGAAGAATACACATGCACTTTGTTTACAAATACATAGGTACATACACACACATAAATACATACAGACATGTATATATAAAAATACATTTATATATATATATATATATATATATATATATATATATATATATATATATATATATATATACAAACCTACATACATACATACTTAAATACATACATAATATACATACATACATACACACATACACACATACATACACATGCATACATACATACACAAATACATAACATACACACATACATACATACATACATACACACACATACACACACATATATACAAACATACATACCTATACATACATGCACACACATACTCACACATACATACATACACACACATACATAGAAACGTACATAAATACATACACTCACATACATGCACACACACACATACATACATACATACATACATACATACATACACACATACATACATACATACATACATACATACATACATACATACATACATACATACATACATACATACATACATACATACATACATACATACATACATACACACACCCATACATACATACATACACACACACATACATACATACATACATACATACATACATACATACATACATACATACATACATACATACATCATACATACATACATACATACATACATACATACATACATACATACATACATACATACATACATACATACATACATACATACATACACACATACATACACACACATACACGCACACATGCACGCACATACAAAATACATACCACACATTCATACATGCATGCACACAATACATACATACATACATACATACATACATACATACATACATACATAACATACATACATACATATTATATTACATGCATACATACATACATACATACATACATACATACATACATACATACATACATACTACATACACCCACCCATACATACACACATATACATACATAAATACATACATACATACATACATACATACATACATACATACATACATACATACATACATACATACATACATCCATATATACATACATACATCCACCAATACATACATCCACCAATACATACATACTACATACATACATACATACATACATACATACATACATACATACATACATACATACATACGTATACATACATACATACATACAAACATACATACACCCACCCACCCATACATACATACTACATACATACATACATACATACATACATACATACATACATACATACATACATACATACATACATACATACATACATACATACATACATACATACATACATACATATATTGAAAAAATTGTCTATAACAGACACAATCTGAATTTGAAAAAGTGTACTTCTTATAAAAGTGTCCTTGATAGACAGGTAAAATTCTAATCAAAGTGTTATTTTGGTTTAGAAATCTTACATTAGTAATATGGTGTAACGATAAGAGAGGTGTCCGTATAAAATACAGTTTTCACTTTCCATCCATCCATCCTTCGATCCATCCATCCATCCATCCATCCATCCATCGATCCATTCATACATCAATCCTCACACAGCATCCATGTATTAAGAGTACCCTTTAATCACTTTATCTTTAGGTGGAGTTTGCAATGAACGCATGTGTATATTAGGATGACACACATTAAAATGATTGAAGATGAGTATAAGTTGGCAGTCACATGGCTGCAATTTACCATTTAAATTGATGATGCACAGGGTACGTTATTCTAATTCAACTCAATTTATCACAATTTAATATTTCATTATAATGCAGCTACTAAGGAGCCAATCCAACCGGGGCTTGGAAATTAAAGAGCTTAACAAATTGTTGTGGAAGCCATACTTTCCCATTGAAAGTATAAACCTTGAAATCACTCTCAAGAAGTCATTGATGATGGTGAGTAGCCTATTTGTATTTCTAAATTGGCTTGTATTTGAGAAAATGATTTATGATATTTGATAAATGATGGCGCACTGTTACATTGGGCATATATAAACTTCGAGATGATAAATTGCAAATGCAGATATATTTATGTAAGACAAAAAGTATAACGTGGATATACTCAATATTGAGAAAATAATAACTAAATAAATAATCAATATTTCACTCCAAAAACACTACTGATGTGTTAAAATTTAGTTGTGTCCTCTTTAAATACATTTCATAGATGATAATGACTAAGTAACATTATGGTTTGAGACACAGATGTAAACTTGTTAAAATAATGAAAGGTGTGCCACGTAATTTATCCCATCTGCTTCTTCTAATTGATGTATGTAACTGAAAACCTCAATATGAACCAAATATTTGTTGATGATCTTAATAGTAATGTCAACAAAAAATAAGGTTCCTTCAGAGGCTAAAGTCATATTTTTCATCAGCTGGGTTGACGTGCCTTAATGTTTTTTGCCTTTATGTTCTACATGCTCATGGGTCCAGATAAATAATGCATGTACAACACAATATATCCATTAAAGTCTGAAATGAAAAATGGAGCACATGAAATTTTGAGGTTAATTATCTTACCTGAATCAATATTTCTATTCATAAGTATCCTCTAATTAAGCAATAGAGCACACCCAACGATGGTATACCACAAGAATTTGACCAGCTCACGACATATATGCATGAGCGTCGCAAATGCATATATGAAGTGAAGTGGTCAAAATCAAGTGATATACCGTCGCTGGGTGTGATTTATTTCTATTATATCATAACAGTATATTGAAATTCTGTTGTGGGACAACATAAACTGAGTTTTGCTCCCGTATGCCAGCTGTAGTATATCGCCAATATACCAAGGTTCTTTTCACGTCTCGACCAATCAGATTGCTGTATTTTCTCCATCAATATACTGGTATGACATAAATAATATTATATCATACCAGTATATTGATGGCTCCAATGAAGCGATCTGATCGGTCAAGACGAGAAAAGAACCTTGGTATATTGGCGATATAGCAAGGATGGCACAAACGCAAGCTCTCTGCAAGAGCAAAATCAATATGTTGTCTTTCCACACCAGAAATTCAATATACTGTTATTATATAATACCAATAAAGCACACCCAGCAACGGTACACCACTCGACTTTGACAAGTTCACTTCATATATACAATCGCTATCGCTCGTGAATATGTTGTAAACTGGTCAAAATCTTGTGGTATACCATCGCTGGGTGTGCTTTATTGCTTGAGTATCCTTCTAATAAATAAAATTCTATTCTTGGTGTCCATCTGCTGGCATGTATTCAGAGAAAATGAAAACATACACAATGTTAATGCTATTATTACCAGAACAACAGGATTTTCCAAAAACAATTGAAATATTGGCTTATAACAATACAAGTTTTTTCATTTACTTTTTTGTTCTTTCACTGGCTGGCCGGCCGGCAGCTTTCAGAACAATTTGATAAAGGGATACCAAGATTTTGTTTCGTAAAGCAACAAAATGGAAGCTTCAATAAGATCCAAAGTTTTGTAGATAATCAGTATTTAAAAATAAAAAAGAGTAGAGTTCTTTCAGAAGGTACATCCATATTTTCACATATCACTAAGGACAGTATAACCCTTATAATCTTAAGTAATTACCACTTTTGACTATACAGTACTTTTGTTTGTGGGTAATTCTGGCTTATTGTAATGTTACCAATAGTATGATAAAATAAATATTCAGTCTTCAACTACTCAACCAAACATGTTGAGGATCATTGCTATTGTAGACTAATTTCAAACACAAGCATATAGACTACTACTACAACAAATAAATGTTGACAAACACAATTCTAGATGTGCCGTTATGTTTTATCGCAGTACAAAGTTAAACAAAGTGTCAATTATAAATTCAAAAAAAAGAAAAATGATGTGAAAATAGACAAGAGACAGTAACTGACTGTATTTTACAATTGGCAAACATTAGGAAAAAATTCAAATTCAATATCATACTTACATTTACATATATTTTTATTACAGCGAGCATTTGCTCACTCAAAGGACCTATTTGGTCGAAGAGGATCAAGACAAGACCAGGCTGGGAACAACTTTTGGGCCAACTTTGATTCGTTCTTCCAAAGGTGCATAGAGGATAGAAGAGAGGGTAAATGGGAAACTTGGTTCCAGAGAGATGAGAGGAGAAGACTAGCGTTTTGGGGGGAAGAGTAAAAAAGTATGTTGAATTGGGAAGTTATAATGTTTGTTGTTCTTTAAATTATATATTTACTATTTGCAAATAGAAATTATTTTTACTTGTTATCTTTGCAGGTTTTGAAAAAAAGACTTTATTAAAATATTTAAAATACAGTTCATGGCTGTGTGTCTTTAGATCAGCATACCCACAAAGGTAAGCTCAGTTTATTAATGTACTTCTGCTTTGATTTTTCTATTTCACCAACATTAATGTCTGCAGGAAAATTATTCAAAATTAACATAAAACAATGATGAATATGTTCATCTGTCAAATTGACAACACTTACCTGTTTGTGCCAACATCAAACATGATTTGAAATTTAACATTTGTTCATTCAGAGGAATTCCCATTGTTGCTCCAGGCTTCAGGATGCAGACATATACGAATAGAAAAAAACATGAAGATTCCTGACTAAAAGCAGAAGTGCAGGGGTCAATTTGACTATATAACTTTTTTTACATTAAAAGAGACAGTAGAATTGACCCCTAAACTGGGCAATTATCACACCTACCTTATATCTTTTTTCACACATGTGGCTTGTCGATACGAACCTGATTAAAAACTGATGAAGTTTTCCTCATTTTTGCATTCACATTAGTTTTTGTAAGGATGTCGCTGCTATCATTGATATTTATAGCACAGAATTCAGCAAATATATCCTGTAATTTTCAGGTTTTAAAATGTACATCCATCTTCTATGTATTCAAATGCATATATATGTTGAAAATTCCATAATTAAGACATGTACATATTTTTTAGGCGTACAAGTGTAGAAAAAAAATTATCCTCTACCAGGATAAAAGATTTAAATGTATGTTATGGGGTCATCTCCACCAATTGACAAAATGAGGCAAATATTTCTAATACAGAAAGTAACAAAAGACAAAGTCTCAAAGTAATGGAATTCTGCATACATACGAATTTGGAAAAATTAAAGATCTATGTACACTTTCAAACCCTTTCAAAAATTACTTTTGTCTGAAACCAGTGCTACTACAATATCAAAAAAACGACTTCAACATGAAACAAATATGAATACGAAAATGAGGAAGCTTCAGGGCTAGTAACCAATCAAAGCTCACCAGGAAAAGGGTCAACTAAAGGTCATGACCCGACCTGTCTCGAATACGTAATCTACTAAGCTTAGAATAGACTTAATTAAAACAAGCTTCGTCAAAGATTGGAAACAACCCTTCAGCAAAGTCAGTACTCCTAAGCTTTGACTAAGGTTGGCACGCAAACCATTCGCCAAGCTGAGTTGCCAAGCTTGTTCTAAGATTGGGCTAAGCTTCGCCAAAGGTACTGCACAATCCCGTGTGTAGCGTCCATGTTCCGCCGCAAGCACCCTTTGCGGAAGTTTGCTCGACGATATTTCGAAATATTTTCCATCCAAATTACAAATTGCCAACACTCATCGACAGCTTGGTTATTAGGGACTAACCAGACCAGAAGTCCGCTCAAATTCACTGAAATATCGCCTTTTTTCCTAAGTTTGCCCGACATGACAACACGGAGACCGCCATTTTGCTAGCGTAAAACTGTCGGTCGAGGATCCCTGCAGTACGTCACTACAGTGACGTAGCGGTGACCTCTCAACTTCTAAACACAAACTGAGAGATTCTTCGTGTGATATCGATGACCATCGTTCGTCTTATGGACATCCCAGTCTCACAAAACTGAAACCAAACTTTTACTTGGGGGGTGGGGGAAAGTTCAGTCCTAGGATCTATGATTATTCGTGGCGCGCGGATGCTGGCCGTAATCTCTTGGTTCGTGTTCAGAAGTTGAGAGGTCACCGCCTACTACGTCACTGTAGTGACGTACTGCAGGGATCCTCGACAAACAGTTTTACGCTAGATTTTACTTGCCAATAACAAAAAAGGAAAAACCTTTTTAAATTTTTATATAGACATTTTTTTTTATATATGCCTCCATGGTTTGTCGAACGCATTCAAATTTAAGCGAAGAAAATCATCGATCAGATTTTGACGTGTGCACGTGTTCTGAGGTTGACCTAGTTTGTAAGTGTGACAAGTTAATCAAAGTAGTCGAACTTGTGAAAATAGATACAGTGTTTCACATTCGTTGCACGCAAAGAGGTCAATAATCGTAAACAATTGTGGATCATACCATTTCTACTAGGGATTACTACTACTGTTACGTTTGTGAATGCAACAAATTTACGCGAAGAAAATCATCAGATTTTTGTATCAAAGCGAAAAAACCTGAAAAGTAATGATGTACATTAAATAAAAAAATAATGAAACAGAGTTATTTTTTATGATAGTCATTTTATTTATTTCATGATCCCCATCGTGCAGAATGGAAAATTCCTGGCTCCTGCTTCATCTGTCAATCATTGTCGGCATTGTGTGCCAAACTCTAACGTTGACTTTGCGTTCTTCTGGATCATTCCACCTGCATTTTAGTAGCATAAATAGGGGGATACGGACATATATCGCCGAAGTAATTATCTTAGAAGTGTAACTTATTTTATTTTGTACGCTATATAAAACTTTTTGACCTTTGCGTAGGTAATTCTTTTCAAGGGGAGTCAAGTTGAAATGCGTAGACAAAGGTTGAGATGAAATTTAAATTCTTAATAACGGCCCACCCCCCAAATAACCGCCCATGGGCGGTTTTTCGAGTGGGCGTACTCTCAGAAAATCCGGTATAAGCATTCCTTATTGGCTCAACAGGTCTCCAAATAACAATAAAAAACTAATTACTGTTCGAAGAATAACATTTTTAACTGCCATTTTGCATATGTGTAATCAGTAGGAGCTTATGGGATCAGTCAGTATCAAGAAAGTACCAATGCAAAACCAAGAGTACCAGTATAGAAAGTAACATAATCTTGACATGGCAATTTTCAAATATACATGTAGTTACTGTACATTTCAAGTATTACTCTTTTGTTATATAACCACCAAACTTTACCAAGAAGAGACCAGGATATTCTCAAGTTTAGTGAAATGTGTTGTCAAGATATTTTTTTTCATCGTTTATTGGTAGTTCTCTTTTTGGAGATTGAATGCTCGGAGCTTTGGATTTGGTGTGCTGGTGTATCCTAAGGTGTTTTTATTTTTATTTATTGTAAAAGTATGACAAACTAACTTCAGAGCTTTAGGTTCGCTGTTCAAAATACAGACCATTATGACATGATAACACTCAATCTATATACACAGTTCATATCTACTATTGATTAAGGTCAAACTGCAAGCCCTGCCACTACCAACATGTTGGTACTAGTTTTTTTGTCTATTTTAGGTGTTCTCTCCGAGGGAAAAATCAGACATTCGGAGGCAGAGCTTGTCAGATTTTGACAAAAGTCGACAGCTGGTAGCTGTACTTTCAACAAAGGGATTTGAAGTATTTACAAAGTTTGTTGAAGTGCTGTTAAATCTCCACAAACCTGTCCAAGAAGGTAAAATATCTGAGCTTTTACTTTTTGCCATCTTAAACATTTTTTTGGCAGTGGAATACAATGTTTGAAAAATTCATCTGAAAGTCAGGCATCCTTAATGGGCATAAAATGTATTTTGTGTGCTTAAAGTCACCATCACAACAAATTTCAGTTCAGAATGACCATTCCTTGTCACTAATCTTGGTTGCACATTTGAAATTACTTCAATTTTACCTGCTGGCGGCAGACTCTTGAAGACAATATGAAGAGAATACAGTCCCTATAATGGGGTTTTGTACAATGTATCTGTCCATCACTGTGACAATTTCTCAAATGAAATTTCAGAAGTTGATATAACAATAATGTGAGTTGGGTATAGCATTTCCAATATCAAGTGGTTATCTTTAATTAAACCTAAAAATAATTTAGTGCGAGATTTGTTGTTACCTTGAAAAATCTGCAACTACTTCTCTACAAATATTTTGAAGCAGTTTCAATACATTTGATCACAACCTACACTAATCTATGCATTAACTAGCTCATCACCAAATTTATATTGAGATTTATAGTGACACTCCAATCATGTGAATATACCCCTGCATATCTATAGGACTTAAATATCTGTACAATCTTTGTTGTATTTTACATACGGTACATAACTGCACACATTGTCATTATTAGTATGTTGCCTTCGTGAAAATACTGTAATGCCAGTAATCAAGGCATGTGTACCGTAAATTAATGATATCATATTTATGACAACAGCTCAAATTCTTGAAAGAACTTCTTGAAGCTACAAAATAAATTTCACAGGATTATCTGTTGAAATTGTTCAGCTGAACATCTTGTAGTCCTTTTATGATTCAAACCACATGCATATTGTTGCACAAAGAATTTGTGCAGTATGTTCTGTTCTGTTCATAAAGTTTTCCGAAGTATTCAATCTAATGAAATCTGCTGTGTTGTGCAACGTTCAATAAAGCAATCGAGTTTTCATTTGACATTTGTTTTTAAGATGTTGTAACAGTAATTGTCCTTGTTTTGACCATTCTGAATATCCTTTAAGTCTGAATCATTCTGTTGAAACAAAAATCTTCATTGTGGCTGTTTCAGGTTCAACATCTGAAGAGGAACTGAGAGAACAGGTTGAGGCTCTGCAAGTTTAACACCTTCACCCAATTTTCCAGTGAAGAGCTCAGGTTGTGCCATATAAAACAATATTGTAAGGGTTATGCCAACCTTTTGGAGAGAGGGGGGAGGTATTATGGCAAACTGAGACAGACACACAGCACGTCAGTCTTTAATACAGCTCAGGAACCTCTACAATGGAATCCTACTGAGTCAGGATATTTCTACGCGATGGAAGACAGTGATATGTAATTCTCATAAAATTGTACACAAAGCATTCACAGAATGCAGATTTTTGCTATTCACCAACATTCCATTTCTCAAAGGAATTACATGTAATTTGTTTCAAAGGAATCAGGTTTGTCAGATTTACTTAGTTATCTGATACTTTGGTTGAATTCTAAAATTGCTACTCTTGAGAGCAGTTTCAACATATCCGTATTTGTTGTTTTCTACCTGTAAATCATTACATGCATATGAAGATGAAATAATTTTTACATGATGATGTTGACGGCAGTCAGTTTCATTGTTCAATGTTTTTATCAGCTATGCGGTCTTCCAACAAGCACAAGGGCAATGTACTTTTGCCATGAAATACAAAGGTTGAACAGTTAGCTAACATAGATTTAAGAGATTTAATGCGTATTTGTGCAAATGAGCTAATTAGAGTTCTTTTCTGAAGGTAGTCTTCCACTTTGCTATGAAATGTAGGTTTGACCAGCATGTATGTTGATCGGAGTCAGTTTAATTGTTGCGCTTTTGTCAACTGTTGTGCTGTTTGTGCAACCTCGAGCTCAAGGCTCAAACCAAAATCAAGTTCAAAAGCACAATGCACGCAATGAGTGTTAGTGACATGTTACTCATCTACAAAATAAGCATCAAACTTTTAGGTGCTCCACCAAAAAAGTTGTCTTTTTGTCCCTCAAATCAGCAAAAGACAGGCTCACAAGGAACTTGCAAATCAAGGTATCACAGTATCTTTATCACATGTTCAAGATTTAATTTGAACTATACATTTCATTTGAAAGGGATAGTGCAGATCTATACTTGTGTAGTTTTCAACAAACCTCCATGAGAGGATAAAATTTACAAATTTTTCTTTGTCCAAATTTCAGGTCTTCAGGTACTTAAGGTATAGATATATACAGATATAGGTAGTTATCTCAGATTTCTTTTTGAAGACAAGATCTGAATGACTTGTGTGTCATTATATGCTACATCACTGCAGACTTTTAGCTGTGTAGTTTCTACATTCTAACCTGTTCACCGTAGTTTCCCTGAAAACAGGTCTACACTTTCCATTGACAACAATGGGTTTTGGACTAAACCACGGTAGGTGAACTGGGGAGGGGGTTGGGTGGAGAGAACATAGTTGAGCGATTGAATTTTTATCTCCATGTGATTAAAAGATTCAAGAACCAGGGGCATACACAATGTTAAAAAATTGCCATCACATTTTGAATCTTGCATTGATTTGTACGGACAGCTCTAGCAGAAACAGATTTGCATTCAAAGAGCATGAGACACTGTTAGTGTTTTCTCCAGGCTGCTCTCACATGGGGAAAGTCTCCAGTTTTTAACTCTTTTCAATCTCATAAATGTTTAAAAGTTTAACAATATATTAGAAGCTTGCACAAATCATGAGCATCTTTCTGTTGTAGCACATCTTTCTGCTGCTTGGAATCTTGTTTTGTCATTTAACTGAGGCATGGGGGTGAGGGGATAGCAGGTAAATTCACCAAGTGATATTATATCATAGGCAGCAATCATGGTGCAAAGTGCCATTATTACACCTCACTCATTCAGCGTGCACTGCCATTGGTTAAACACGACTCACGTGACATGTAAAAGAACGTGATAATGCCCTCTGCGAATGTGATGATGCCCTCTGCGAACTTGATGATGCCCTCTGCATTTGATATTACATGGATGACGTCAGTTTACTTACTGCGCATCCTTTCTGCGCAAAACAAATTGTCGTTCGCTTGTACTTGCTACTATCGCTGCGAAACGTCATGCAGAGCTGTCACCGGCACAGTTAGACGATATTTTGATGCAAGTAAACAGCAAACGAACGAAAATGGCAACAAGGAATGCAATTTCTGTGTTCAGCGACTATGCAAGCAACAAATTTGGATACGCGACCGAGGAGATCGGCAAACTTTCAGCGGCAACCCTAGACTTGGCACTGACAACATTTTACGCTGAGGTCCGGACTCATGCAGAAAGGCGAACTGTACTCGAAGAAGTTTGTTCGGTGTAAAAAAAATAATAACACATGAGAGCTAGGGCAAGATCACGATTTTTTGCCTGCCCAAGGGCTGGTGGTCATGATCGAAATATTGATGATGCCCTCGTCTACGCCTCGGGCATCATCAATATTTCGATTATGACCACCATCCCTTGGGCAGGCAATATATCGTGATATTGCCCTCGCTCTCATGTGTTATTATTTAACTATCAATATTCTGTGTGCATTAACATCTCAAGATCTCATTTTAGAGGCGCCATAGCCTCTTGCATTCATCTTTAAGGGAGATTATGTTGAAATAGGGGGATATATGTACCTGTGCACTCTGGAGAAAGTACTGAACAGTTAAATTATTTTTTAAGACTGATTCTAGTGGCAAGCATGTGCTATAAACATTATTACATAAGAATTTCTTTGTGATGTTATTTGTGGTAAAGAGCCCAGCGTTTCTTTTGTAAGAGATGTATGCTATTATAGAAACTTTGGGAAGTGTTGCAAAAAGGTTTGTTACAAGATCAATCTTTCTTACTGGAGAAACAAAAAAATGTTATATTTATACTGAAATGCTTTATTTTACATATATAATCTCTGAAATATTTCAGTAAATCTGCTTAACATTGATTGTTAAAAAATACATGAAATAAAAATAAAAATGATTAGTGAACTTTGACTGTATGTTGTAATCATAACAATAAAACTTTAATTGATAACGTAAGACTTTATCATTTTTTCTCTACAAGATGTGACACAATGTTTCAGTCATTAGATACCTTCTGTAACATATGTGTTCTGGGAAAACCAATCCATTGCATTTTCCACTATCAAATGTTCATTAGGAGATCTTTCCACTCTACATACATGTACAGCACAGGGACTGGAAGAATTAGAAGAAAGTGGCTATCTATAAGAGACCCTTTCACAGAATAGCCTTAAGGTTGTCATGATAATCCTGAAATGAATTAGTCTCTGATTAACTATTTTGACAGCAACTTTGTACTGAGCTCCAATATTCATAACGAGCCTGACTGAATTTCTGCTGACAAAATACAACTATTACAGCATGTTGAATCATACTTAGCATTCAAGATCTGTTTTGAGCACTACGTAAAGCCTGGCAAGCTCGCATCATATTGCGTACTTATGACATACATCATATTGCATACATGTGACACATACATCATATTGCATACATGTGATACATACAGCATATTGCATACATGTACATATGACACATACATATTGCATATATATATGACTCCTGCACCATACTACATACATGTACATAAGACACATACATCATATTGCATACATACGACACACAAGTCAAATTGCATACATATGATAAATACATCGTATTGCATACATATGATACACATCATGTTGCATGCACATGACATATACATCTTATTGCATACATATGACACATACAACATGTAATATTCTGCATTGCTACTAACAATACACCAGCCAACATTACAAGGCAGTATGGCACTCAATATTAAAAGTTGAAGGGATACACAGGTAAATACAACTTTCTGAATGCGTTCACATTGTATATAAGTTCTTCATTTTCATCTAGATCATCTGTTATCACTTCCCAGCCAGCTTACTCTGCCTGAAATGACAAAATAAATAAATAAATATGTGGACTATAAGAAGACTAGTGAGACGGCAACATTACAATTTATAATGGACATCACTGGTCACAGATTTGTTTTTCAAAGAATAGGCACTAAGGCTGAATCAGAATCAACAGACACCCGGAATGTCTCGGCAGAATCCTTGCTTTACCAAGGATGAGAGAGCGAGAGTCGTTGGATACTAAACTCACGCAAGCAGGTTAAACTACTTTTGGCAGCTGCATATTCTAGCAAGCACCTTGTCTTATCCGTACATCAATGTGCATTGTATATCCTGTTTCTCTTCTTTGCTTTGCTTAACAAAACTGGAAAATCACTTTATTTTGGCAAATTTTGGAACTTGTACAGCCTTTCTCAGAGTACTATCGCTATATGAATGTGTTTTGCCACATGATGTCTGCAGGGTGAGCTAAATTGACTCTTCACAGTGTTACATTAGTTTACTCTGACACGGAAATTTTTCATACTGGTAAACAGCCAATGCACAGAAATTTCCAGAAATTCCTAAATCAACTCAAAGCACTGAGAAGTTTAAGTAAGATGGCACACTGAACAGAACTACTACATTGATCTTGCTACTAGACCGTGATGACTCTGCCAATTGACATTACCACATGAATGCATCACTGGGCAGATGGTTGCATTGATAAAATGCAAATGAGACTCACCTGGCATTGCTTAGAAGTATAAGATTCTGCACAGCTGTGAGAGTGGATTGCTCATTTTGACCTGTGATGAGATGTCTGTCCACTACAACGTGTACGGCGTCTGGCTCACTGGCTGCGAAGGTTGAAAGGTGAGAAGGTCAAAGGTGAAAGACCACAATTGTGATGACCCATTGTTTTTTAGATTCAGAGAACACACTAAGAATAACAAGGTTCACCAAGCGCCGGGTGAGCAGAGATCTGCCACTGTCATGACTTTTTAGACCATCTTTTACATGTGGTGCAACGATTTGCTTATTTTAAGTAATCACAATACTTTTAACCCATAAAATAATTTGAATTTGAATTCAAATAATCTGAATTCTTGATTATATCATTTATTCAACCGAAACCAAGTTGTAACCTCAGTATTACTAAAATCAGCCACATTAAACACCCGGTCACCATGTCTTGGCAGAATTTCATGTAGAGCAGTAAAAATAAAGAAACCTTGGATATTCAATCCAATTAAGATATGTTTACACCATTCTCTTCTGCTTCAGATAAGGACAGAAAAAAATTTAAAAAGCACATTTTCACAGACTTCTTTCAACAAGTCATTGTCAATGACATAGTCCCCACTTGTAATAGGAGTATTAGTCTTGATGGGGCAGGGAAATGATGTCATTAAGAGTATCACTGGAGTGTATATGTTCAGATCTATGGACACATAGGTCTATGTCATTGTTCCCAATTTGAAACAAGAGCATGTATAAGTTATGGTTCTAAATCAGAAAAAAGATCAGACCTCTAGTTGTATGGCCAGCCAAGAAATACATATGTGCATAATAAATGAGGTACAAGATGTGACATCTTAAGGTCTATTATCCTATCAAAATCAAAGCGTAAAGAACTTGTGGTTACTGAGATATGCATATATATGCATATTGAAGGTCAAGGTCATCAAGGTCACGTGACATTTTGAAAAAACAAACATTGTATTGCTAATTAATCCATATATGCCAAAATTCAGACCTCCAGCTCTATTGGCTTGGCCACAATTATATATGGGCATAATTAACGAGGTTAAGCATGTGTTGTCATAAGTTCTTCCATCCTACTCAATATAAAGGACATAGCACTTGTGGTTACTTATTTATTGACATTATCGTGTATTGTAGGTAAAAGGTTATAGAGGTCACATGACATTTTGTCAAAAAATTTCTATCCTATAGTCTATCCCTATATACTAAAAATCGTACATTTACCTCTATTGGCTTGCTCAAAATTAGATATGCACATAATTAATGAGGTACAATATGTGGCGTCATAAGGTGTCCCATCATACCAAATATGAAGGGTGTAGCATTAATGGTTCCTGAGTTATGGACAAATATGTATATTTGAGGTCAAAGGTCACCGAGGTCACATGACATGTCAAAAAAATTGTATTGCTAAGTTATCCCTACATACCAAAAATCAGACCTCTAGCTCTATTGGCTCGCTCAAAGTTAGATATGCGCATAATTAATGAGGTACAATATGTGGCGTCATAAGCTGTCCCATCATACCAAATATGAAGGGTCTAGCACTTGCGGTTACTGAGTTATGGACAAATATGTATATTTGAGGTCAAAGGTCACCAAGGTCACGTGACATTTTGTCAAAAAATTGTATTGCTAAGTTATCCATATATACCAAAAATCAGACCTCTAGCTCTATCGGCTCGCTCAAATTAGATATATGCGCATAATTAATGAGGTACAATATGTGGCGTCATAAGGTGTCCATTCATACCAAATATGAAGAGTGTAGCACTTGTGGTTACTGAGTTATGCACAAATATGTATATTAGAGGTCAAGGGTCATTGAGGTCACGTGACATTTTGTCAAAAAAATTGTATTGCTAAGTTATCCCTACAAACCAAAAATCAGACCTCTGGCTCTATTGGCTCGCTCAAAATTAGATATGCACATAATTAATGAGGAACAATATGTGGCGTCATAAGCTGTCCCATCATACCAAATATGAAGGGTGTAGCATTAGTGTTACTGAGTTATGGACAAATATGTATATTTGAGGTCAAAGGTCACCAAGGTCACGTGACATTTGTCAAAGTGTCTAAGATATCTGCGTGAACGGATGGACTCACATGGATGGACTCACGGACTGACATGACCCAATCTATGAGCCCCCTGGACTTTATCTGTGGGGACTAAAAACTGTGTCACTGCATCCTTTTTGCAATATGAATACTATGAGAAACTAAATTTTTCTTGGCCTTATACATGGGAGTCTATGGACTGCCTTATACATGGGAGTCTATGGACTGCCTTATACATGGGAGTCTATGGACTTCCTTATACATGGGAGTCTATGGACTGCCTTATACATGGGAGTCTATAGACCGCCTTATACATGGGAGTCTATGGACTGCCTTATACATGGGAGTCTATGGACTTCCTTATACATGGGAGTCTATGGACTGCCTTATACATGGGAGTCTATGGACCACCTTATACATGGGAGTCTATGGACGGCCTTATACATGGGAGTCTATGGACTGACTGCCTTATACATGGGAGTCTATGGAGGTGAAAACTAAAAAGTCCTCTAACATCGCCAAATTTGATCGCATTGTGAAACAAATCGACGTGCATCTGTATGAGGTAGGGTACTATCCTTGTACCAAGTTTGAACGAAATCGCTCCAGGCGTCTCTGAGATATCTGCGTGAACGGACGGACGCACGGACGGACGCACGGACGGACGCACGCACGGACGCACGGACGGACGCACGGACATGACCAAACCTATAAGTCCCCCCGGACGGTGTCCGTGGGGACTAACAAAATCATTTATGTTACACTAAATTTGTTGCAATGACAATATGACAGAAAAACTTCAGGAAGGAGTACGCAATTCTAACTTGATGTGTAGAAAACAGCTTTGAAAGCTTGGCTCAAAATTCCAAGGAGAGTGGAAATCCTTCAGACCCTGGAAAACAAATGTAAACTCAACTTACCACTGTAGTTTGCTCCTGCATCTTTGATGTAATCCTCTAAAATGATAGGCATGGTGGAAAGGTCTGGTCCCCGTGCTAGCTCGAACACTGAGGGCTGAAAGTCAAGGTTGACATGTCAAAAGTGTCTGCCATGATACATGATATGTAACCTTTCCTATGACAAATGTAAGATTTTTCCACATTTGCATATAACCTTTGACCTCAAGTTATGATTGAAAGGAAAGTGAGCCAGGGCATGCCTCTCCTATAGATGACTCAAATGCACAGTCCTTCTCGCTGTGTCATTACAGTCAACCATTTGCGTAGGGCTGTACTCAAGCATCTTCTGCATCAGAGGTGCATCATGACATGGATGAAATGCATCTGTTACTGCCTTGATAGTTTGCATCGCCAATGAGACCAGTGGACACACAGACAGCCAGAATAGATTAACAGTGTTTCGTACAACACTGCTGCGTCCATAATGGTAATGCTCATTCAGAAAGAAACAGTTCAAAATTCTCATACAAACATTACAATTAAGGCTGATATGTGCCTTGGGGACAGATATTCAGGCTGTCAAATTTTTACAATTCTTTTTCGATCTATCACTTTAGGGAGCACATTTTAACTAAGAAACTTTCACTTTTTGGAAAATCTCAAGTTGTATTTTTACCCACAGAGCTAACACAGGGATGGCGGCCATTCTGACTTTCAAATATCAGTAATGGTAATCGGAAAATTTGTTTCTGTAGTTCCAATCTTTCCACAGTGACCCTTGATTTTCATTCTTGATTCATTTTTAATTTGGTATCAGAAAGAGAATGGTCGAACATTTCCTACAGGAAAGTCTGAGCAAAAGTTTAAGTCTTTCACTTTCAAGGTGCGTACTACAATCAACTTTGCACTTGTGCTGGATTTGTGCAGACTCTCAACTGCCCAACTTTAAAACTTATTTTCTCTGCCAAGCAATTAGATATGATAACAGGACTCTCTGATATTTTCAGGATTGAAACCATGTTGCTGTTAAAGTATACGGCAGAGAATTCTTTTGACTCTTCAAAGGCGTAAATTTATTGAAATCATTTCAATACTTACTGCGGTCATGCAATATGAAGCAAAGTTCCATGGCTGACTTGGGTCTCTCTTTGTACAACACAGAGCACCGACACCAAAACCAACTGCACATATCGGTTCTATGCAAAGAACATGGACATTATCAATTAGAAACACGCGTGTCAAAACATCTTAGAACAGACATACATCATAAAGCTAAAACCATGATAAAAACATGAACTTTCAGGGCTAAAAAATATTTTGTAGGTTAACATTCAGTGAGAAATAATGGCAATCAAAATACACAAGACATTTTGGGTTGCAAGGTGAGTTCTAATGATATGAAAGAATACTTTGAACACTGAGGGTAGTCCCTGGCAGCCATTTTGTTTTTCAGATGTAGTAAAACTCAATCTATACATGGTACATTGTTGTTGCAAACCACGAAGAGGGGTGCAAGTGATATGATTGAAATTTGCTTTTGAGCAATTGGAGAGGGTAAGTAAAATTTGTCAGGTACATTGGCCGTCAATACCTTCTTCACTTGTTGTAATATTCATCATATCACTAAGGCGATAAACGTTTATCTATGAAGGCACACAGAGGACTTGCTCAGATTTAGTAAGATTTTCAAAACATTACAAATGCCATTATTCCCATATTCATGTAGCCATTCGCTAAAAGTTGAGTCACTAAGACTACACACTGAGTACAGGCATTGTATTCTAGATGATGACCATATCTGGAACTGTGATGCATTCATTTTTGTGTCTACCCATGGCACTTACTTTTCTCAGCCATAAAGTGGTCCAGAATTTGTGCCAGCACGGTGTCTGATGCCAGATCATGCAGTGCTCCAGGACAACTTGGAATCAACAGCACTGAGTACCTTGAAGCTTGGCAGAGAAATAAATGACAGCAAGTCAATTACAATCAAATTTGTGTATCACCACTGCAATGCCAAAGCTGAAAACTAAGGCTCAGAAACACATTACAAACATCTCTAACTTTGCATGTTTCCTCTGCAGGATGGTAAACTTCAAGTCATTTAAAATTCTTGATTTTCCATTTCTTTGTAAATTTTCCAGAGAAAGTTCACTGTACCATCCATCATAGATTCTTGAACGGTCAATTTGTTGTGGATCAGCACTCTTCATGTTGCAAAAATTTTATTTCCATGATGATTGGCAATTTACAACAACATCTGGAGTATGGTTTGCACATCACGGATGGCCAACTGATAGAGGCAAACTTGCTTCCTACCTCAATAATGTGTGTGTGTGTGTGTGTGTGTGTGTGTGTGTGTGTGTGTGTGTGAGTGAGTGAATGCATGCGTCTTCAACTTGAAGTTTACTCTGCATGTGCATCTGTTTATCAACTCCAAAACAGGTTGGCATTTCACTTACCGTCTATTGATTGAAGACTGGTTGGATTTGCAAATGGCTTGGTTCTGAATTCATTCAGCCATCTCCTACTGTTATCGTCCTGGCCAACATATTCAATAGCTCTACCCTGATTGCAGAACAGCATAAGAAATAACTGCTATCTTTTAGAACAAGAGGTCACTTTCTTTCAGCAAAATTTATCTGAAGCTAGCTTGCTGACATCCTCAGAGTATTTTTTGTTAGCTTTAGATCTCTGTCCTCAGACCATTTTCCAAGATGATGTGGAAGGGAGAATACGGGCAGTTTTGTTTCACAGCTCATTCTCTCATTCCTTGTGTGATATCTCTGTATGGCTTAGATTTTTGCAATTAAGTGTCATTTACGTTTAATTTGGGGCAAACTCTGTGAATATGCAGTCATTGCAAAGCCTGGTGTTTCTTACATTTTGAGTCAAATAAAAACACTGACACAGATAGTACTGATTGGATTCCAAAATGATTGCGGGTTCATGGTTGATAAATCGGATCAAAATTAGTGGTAGTCCACAGACTATCAACTTTTCTCTGGGGCTACCAAAATCCATGAAATGGTAGCCCACATGGCCTACCAAAGCCTGGGACCTGAAATTCAGTAAGTACTGAATTGGCATGACATGTTTGGTCCGTCATTTTGGGACAATGCAGTCAAACCAAGTTTGACACAGAAAGGCTAGACGACAAACTTTGCTTCGCAAATTACAAAGACCATGGTGCGGTGGAACTTTGCAACAAAGTTTCAATATCTGAACTCTGACATACTTGAATGACAGGCACAGGATATGATGGCCAATGAAATCGCATTTTCATTGCATTTTGACAGGGACCGTGATTTTGTTCATAATGTATCAATCACAATTACACGAAAATTACCTCCCTACAGAAAGCCCATGGTCTATTTTTAGCCCTGCTACAGTATGTCTCAGTGCTGAGAAGGTTGTGTCGTTGTCATGACTACTATCAAAATTTGTATTCAACTCTGAGAATGAAAGGGGTTGTCAATAGGTCACCAAACTTTTGAGTATCACTATCGTCCATTATACCTGTTTCCGTGGGTATTAAAGGTGTGCAATATTCACTTCAAATGCCGAGAAAATTCACTTCACAGGCAGATATCCCTGAACTAAAATATGCATGGGCTACCTGTATTACCAGCCTTTGTCACTGGGCTAAGTTCCAACTTCAGATGCAAGAAAAGTTTAAAAGGCCAGCAGCTGTATATTTTGATGAATTACAGATTCTTCTTCTACTCCCTTAGGCATGAAGATAACATTCGTATTCAGCTTGTCAACTGACAGCCTGTATATGTGTAGACAGTGGCACATGCCTACTTTGTCCACAGAAGAATGTCCACAAATCTTATCTCTAACCTCTAACACTAACCTTAACCCTATCCTCAAGGTAGTATGCGCCTCGAAAGTGAAAGACTAAACTTTTGCTCAAACTTTCCTCGATGACACTTTCAACCTTTCTCTCACTGAATCAAGAACAAAAATCTGGGGTCACCGCATGCAAATTTTTGTACCAGAGAAACAAATAACCTAAAATTTACCATATTTGAAATTCAAAATGGCTGTCCCTGTGTTAACTCCATAAGAAAAAAAAAATATTCAATTTTCGAAAAATAAGATTATGAAAAGTTTCCTTTCTCCATGAGCTTTAAAATGAACCCCCACAAGTGGTAGATCAAAAGAGCATTATGAAAGTTTGAGACTCTATGTCATGAGGCGCATTCTACCTTAAACTCTAACCCTAACCCAAGTCAAGAATGTGCCAGGGGCAAGTGTTCCCAGGACATTCTTCAGTGGACAAAATACTGTAGTCTTGTGCATTGTATTGTTGAAAAGTGAATCCTGATCCTGGCTAGAACTCAAATGCAAATAGTAACAATGCATTATGCACAAATAGTTGGTGTTCCAACATGCTTTGGGGGAGTAGAAAAAAAGTAGCAATTGACATACAAAACAGCAAAATGGTGAAAAATCGTCGACAGTTATCGCGGCTTGCCATTTAATAATATGTGCTGGTATAGAGATGTTAAAAAGAAATGTCCTGACAGTCCTTCACAGACTCAAAGGTTTGTCAGCTTGAGGGCGCTGTGACCTATTGAACTCAGGGGCGCTGAAATCTGTATGATACTTACATTGGGTGTTGCAACCTGAACGCTGAATGCCGAGTGAGTTAGAGTAAATGCATGGATGAAAGACTGGGCTGAGACACCTAAAACAAAACAAATGTGGACAGTCCTTGTGAGGGGTAAACATTAGCTGTTAGGAAAGGAGGGAGGGCTACAGGGGAAAAATTGTGTAAAGCAAATATCATATTACTAATCTCAAGCTATAAATGAAATGTTGCACCAGAAGCGAAGATATTTTGAAAAGGAGAGCAGGTAAAGGTACCCATCGATTATTTTAAACAAACATCAATAACTTTACCCTTTATTATAGATTGGATGCCACAAAACATAAGGGAAGAACCATTTGATCTCTGGGAGGAAGTGGAGGAAACGGGTATGACTGTTTTTTTTCCATCATTGTGACAGCACTTTGTTATTGTAAATCTATGTTTTCTAAAGTCATTACAGGATGAAATCATTTTTCTCCTCCGCTTGCCGGCAATCTTTTCTCCCCAAAAGTCCCTACCTCCCCAGAAATCAAATGAAATAGTTCTCCCCGATGATCATGGTATAGGAATGGCCCTCGATCGCCCAGAACAACGACCCAGCCGCTGGTCAGAGCCGCGCTGCAGTGATGTAGCCAGCGATGCTCCCCGCCGCATAAATACAGCATGCAGCGGCAGTGATAGCAATAGGTAGCCCTGCGTACGATGCTGTGTGTTCCGCTACAGCTAATCGCCCCGCTCACGTGGCGATTAGCTGTAGCGGAACACACAGCATCGTACGCAGGGCTAAGCAATAGGCTGCATCGTGTCACTGCAAATAGCTGAAATGCAATCAGAGATTGTGGTGCCCAGTATGGTTTGGCCCTGAGAGTCTGGGCCCGGAGTCGAGATCTGCGCTGGGCAGTTGGGGGCGTGTACTTTTGGCATAGTGACTCGTGCAATGATGCCAGATCTAGATGCCGGAATTTGATCGTTATCGATATGATACCAAAGTCAAGTAGCGCCAATTCGTCCCCTTTTTCGAGCGATGAAAATGTTACACGGTAGATTAACTGATATACTGCCTAGTAACCTCTAAAACTTACCTTCTTGTGCCGAAGACGCGACAATAAGACACGACGTCTTGGGCGCTGACATGTTGAATTGGGCATCATGGGAACAATGCCTCGTTTTCAACACATAGGTCGATGCTCTTCCGTCTTTTGCGAACCGCGGGGAAAGTTTCAGGTCAGTTAATTTGCATATTTAACGAATTTAATACAATAAGAGAGCTGTACCTCCAGAAATATTTGACAAAATTTGATAAAATTAGTAAAAATATATTGATGATATAGAGATATCGACGGTAGTGGAGGCGTATTGCAGTTTTGTGTGAGCTGCAGCTACATATGAATATGATGATTATGACTGGCTGAAAAACAGATGATCTTGGCATACTATGATATTACTTATAACAGCACCGACTGCAACACTCATTGAAATTTCATTTCAAATATTTTGTAACTTTTGTTTTGAATATAGGAATTGTATCTACAAGGAAAAGACAACATAACATTATACCCATATACATTGTTTATTTTATTTTGTAACAATAAAGTGATACAAAGATATGAAAATATTCACTCATTTCGGTGTATATCAATATCTTTACTTTGCACTGGTATTCGATTATAGCCAACACAAAAATGATAAAACTTTGGGGTTTTTTTTTAAGTTTTATTATTTTAAAATTCTGCTGTGATGAAATGGTTGAGATATCAGTTGTCGCATACAAATTTGAATTAATATCATTGCTGGATTTCAAGCTTTCTAGAAGGCATTGTACAACATAAAGGAGATTGACAAACATCCTGTACATTGAGGGAGGTAGACAAAGCGTTAGCAAAGCTGTAAACATTTGTCAGAGTAGGTAGCCTGGTCTGCGATTTTTAGGGAAATTATGACAAATGGAACTTTAAATTTCAATACTCAGCTATATTATCAAATCGTTATCAACATAATTACATTTAGAGGAGTTAATCACACATAATTATGTCCATAGTTAATTGTAATATTTGTCGATTTTCTCGAGTTTTTCTGTTAGCTCAGGCAATCAATCTTGTAAAGTATCATGGTAAAGCCAGCACCCTTGGCGTCGGAAAATAATAGAGTTTACACCAGCAACAGAAGTACTGTTACTCTCGATATAGAACATTATTTTAACTTTCTTCTTCATGATTTTCTAACACAAGCAATGATGGTAACCTTTGGAATCCAACAAATAAAATCCCCTGACACAAGTCATGCATTGTCTTCACTATTATTAACAGTACAGACTTTGACAGCAACATACCGACGACCCAGATCGCCATTAATTATTCAATATTGTATTAAATGATGGTGACCAACATAATCGAAGCAAAGAAATTAATTTAATATACTTAACTACATCTTTTGTTCTACAATAATGATCTCAGTGGTGTGTAATTCTCTATATTTGCTATGAAAAATATCCAGCACACACTTAATTCAAGATTTTAGCCCCTTGCACATGATCGTACACATGGTTATTTCAACGATTTACAAATTTACTTGAAGATATGTTTGATTTGTTTAATACTTTCTGGAGTATCTAAGATTAATAACTGCTTTGTTAGTATTCCCCCCGTATGAATAATATAAATTGGCGATTTGGCCCTTTCTTCAAGTATAACAGCTTTAAATAATAACACTTGTGAGCAGGTTTACTGATGGGTGCTATTAGTACAAGATGCGAGGTAAAATGATATTCAAATATGCAGATTACATTAATGAGCATTGCCCTTAATAATCAATGTGGAATATTCATGTACCTCGGCTCTTGCATTGTATAGATGGGTGACATCTTGATGAAGTGCACAAATATTGATAACCCATCAGCATCTTTCAAAATTGCAATGCTGTCCCTCAAAAGTTGGAAAGTCAGTAAATCTGAATTCTCATCTTTGCAACATTTTCCTTGGAGCTGAATTACATACATTTTCTCTAAACTGTTGCACCATGTTTAGCCATAGACCCAAGCTCGAGATAAACCTGGTATCAGCGTTCGAAATTCACGCTAACCCGCTAGCCCCAGACCAGCTGTTTTCATGCCGGGCCAGTAAGTTGTGAAAGAAGCAGACCCGAGTGTCCTGCTCTAAATAAAGAAGGGTCAGCAATTTTTAATACTCTTACCCTATTCTGTTAAATTCTCAAGTAATCAAACCGCAAAATTTAGGAAAAATTGGCAGGTAAAATCTCAAAGATCGAACGGTGAAATTACTTAGCGAAAGCCTTTACAGCTACGCATTTCTCGCGACTTGCGAGATTGATGGCGCTACTCAACATCTTCCATTTGTTACGCGTTGGGGTCACGTTGGGGTAGGTTCGAGCATGGAGTAGTAGCTCGAGATTTCGTTTAGTCAAAATGGCAGCATTGTTTTGATGAACCTCGCCTCGCGGGTGAATATCAGTAGCGAGAAAGATGTACAGGTATTTGAATATTGAGCCACCTACAGCAGGGCCCCTGTATTTCCCTTCAAGTAAAAATTCCGTATTATGCCCAGGACCAGTTGATTTCCTTTCGGGCCAGTGAATTTTATAAGTTACTGGCCCGCTTGGCCAGTAGCGATTTTGCATGAGTTTCAAACACTGCCTGGTATGTTTATTCCAGATCACTCTTATGTGTAAGCTTCAGTCATAATATTTGTATGTCACAAAAAGAATGATTCAAATCCAGGATTTCACTCACGAAAGAAAATGGAAATGTTCACAAGTATTTTGAAACAGATCTTTATTTCTGATATCGTTTAATAGTTTAAATCGCAAATGTCAAGAAGAAACAAAGAAAAGGACGCTGATACTACATTCAAAGTCTCCATGATTTGTCAATTCATTGTCATGTGGTGTATATCAGAGCATCCCTCCGCATAAATATAACAATTATTAGAAAGCTATCATGCCAGACAATGTTTCATTTGTATAACAGATACACTTTTCAAAACAAAGTTTTTTTATTTGTACCCTAGGTACGGATTCTGTGCTGATATTTAATACTTTGTATTTCAACTATTTAAATGTGACTCATCTTGCAAACCTAGGTTTCTCATTTTAATAATGGATCATCTGGTGAAGATTTAAATTTAAATAAATGTATTGAGTGAGAACCCTTGCCACAGACTTTGCAAACAAATGGCCTTTCGTTTGTGTGAATTCTATGGTGACCTTTTAAAGTGTCTTCCGTGTGAAACCCTTAGCACATACCGTGCAAGCAAATGGTTTTTCAAACTTGAATGAGTCCTCTTGTGAATAGTCAGACCTCCACTCTTGATGAAACCCTTACCACAGACTTTACAAACAAATGGCTTTTCGTTTGAGTGAATTTTATTGTGACCCTTTAAAGTGTCATTCCATGTGAACCCTTACCCACTACCGTGTGAGCAAATGGTTTTTCAAACTTGAATGAGTCCTCTGGTGAAAATCAGACCCCCACCCCTTACCACAGACTTTGCAAACAAATGGCTTTTCGTTTGTGTGAATTCTATGGTGACCCTTTAAAGTTTCATTCCGTGTGAAACCCTTACCACATACCGTGCAGACAAATGGTTTTTCATTTAAATGAGTTCTCTTGTGAATAGTCAAACCTCCACTCCTTACTGAACCCTTACCAGAGACTTTAAATACAATGGCTTTTCGTTTGTGTGAATTCTATGGTGAATTTCCAAACTGGTATTCGAGTTAAAAGCCTTACCACAGACTTTACAAACAAAAGCTTTTCGTTTGTGTGCATTCTTTGATGATTTTTTAACTTAAATTCCACCTAAAACCCTTACCACAGACTTTACAAACAAATGGCTTTTCGTTTGTGTGAATTCTATGGTGACCCTTTAAAGTGTCATTCCGTGTGAAACCCTTACCACATACCGTGCAAACAATGGTTTTTCATTTGAATGAGTCCTCTGGTGAACAGTCAGACCTCCACTCTGTATGAAACCCTTACCACAGACTTTACAAACAAATGGCTTTTCGTTTGTGTGCATCCTTTGGTGATTTTTCAAACTTATATTCCACCTGAAACCCTTACCACAGACTCTACAAACAAATGGTTTTTCGTTTGTGTGAATTCTATGGTGACCCTTTAAAGTGTCATTCCGTGTGAAACCCTTACCACACACCGTGCAGACAAACGGTTTTTCACTTGAATGAGTCCTCTGGTGAACGGTCAGACCTCCACTCTTTACAAAATTCTTACCACAGACTTTAAACACAAATAGCTTTTCGTTTGTGTGAATTCTGTGGTGAATTTTCAAACTGGTATTCGACTTAAAAGCCTTACTACAGACTTTACAAACAAAAGGCTTTTCGTTTGTGTGCATCCTTTGGTGATTTTTCAAACTTAAATTCCACCTAAAACCCTTACCACAGACTTTACAAACAAATGGCTTTTCGTTTCTGTGAATTCTATGGTGACCCTTTAAAGTGTCATTCCGTGTGAAACCCTTACCACACACCGTGCAGACAACGTTTTTTCACTTGAATGAGTCCTCTTGTGAATGGTCAGACCTCCAATCTTTACAAAATCCTTACCACAGACTTTAAACACAAATGGCTTTCCATTTGTGTGAATTCTATGGTGATTTTTTCAAACTTGAATTCCACTTAAAACCCTCACCACAGACTTTAAAAACAAATGGCTTTTCGTTTGTGTGAATTCTATGGTGACCCTTTAAAGTTTCATTCCATGTGAAACCCTTACCACATACCGTGCAGACAAACGGTTTTTCATTTGAATGAGTCCTCTTGTGAATAGTCAGACCTCCACTCTTTATGAAACCGTTACCACAGACTTACAAACAAATGGCTTTTCGTTTGTGTGAATACTTTGGTGACCCTTTAAAATGTCATTGCTCGTAAAACACTTACCACATACCGTGCAGACAAATGGTTTTTCATTTAAATGAGTCCTCTGGTGAATAGTCAACCTCCACTCCTTACTGAACCCTTACCAGAGACTTTAAACACAAATGGCTTTTCGTTTGCATGTATCCTTCGGTGATTTTTTAAAACTGTTATTCCACTTGAAACCCTCACCACAGACTTCGCAAACAAATGGCTTTTCGTTTGTGTGAATTCTATAGTGACCCTGTAAAGTGTCATTCCGTATGAAACCCTTACCACATACTTTGCAGACAAATGGTTTTTCATTTGAATGAGTCCTCTGGTGAATAGTCAGACTCCCACTCTTTATGAAACCCTTACCACAGACTTTACAAACAAAAGGCTTTTCTTTTGTGTGTATCCTTTGGTGATTTTTCAAACTTAAATTCCACTTGAAAGCCTTACCACAGACTTTACAAACAAATGGCTTTTCGTTTGTGTGAATTCTATGGTGACACTTTAAAGTGTCATTCCGTGTGAAACCCTTACCGCATACCTTGCAGACAAACGGTTTTTCATTTGAATGAGTCCTCTGGTGAACAGTCAGACCTCCACTCTGTATGAAACCCTTACCACAGACTTTACAAAGAAATGGCTTTTCTTTTGTGTGTATCCTTTGGTGATTTCTCAAACTTTTATTCCACTTGAAACTCTCACCACAGACTTACAAACAATGGTTTTACGTTTGTGTGAATTCTATGGTGACCCATTAAAGTGTCATTCCGTGTGAAACCCTTACCACATACCGTGCAGACAAATGGTTTTTCATTTGAATGAGTCCTCTGGTGAATAGTCAGACCTCCAATCTTTATGAAACCCTTACCACAGACTTTACAAACAAATGGCTTTTCGTTTGTGTGTATCCTTTGGTGATTTTTCAAACTGTAATTCCACTTAAAACCCTCACCACAGACTTTACAAACAAATGGCTTTTCATTTGAGTGAATTCTATGGTGATCCATTAAAGTGTCCTTCCGTTTGAAACCCTTACCACATACCTTGCAGACAAATGGTTTTTCATTTGAATGAGTCCTCTGGTGAACAGTCAGACCTCCATTATTTGTAAAACCCTTACCACAGACTTTACAAACAAATGGTTTTTCATTTGAATGAATCCTCTGGTGAATAGTCAGACCTCCACTACTTATTAAACCCTTACCACAGACTTTACAAACAAATAGTTTTTCGTTTGTGTGTATCCTCTGGTGATTTTTCAAACTTGAATTCCACTTGAAACCCTTACCACAGACTTTACAAACAAACGGCTTTTCGTTTGTGTGAATCTGCTGGTGAGCTTTCAAATTAGACTTCCACTTGAAACCATTACCACAGACTTTGCAAACAAACGGTTTTTCATTCGTGTGAATTTTATGATGAGATTTCATTTTAGAATTTGACTTGAAACCTTTGTCACAGACTCCACAAGCAAATGACTTTTCATTTGAATTAATCCTCTCGTGACATTTTATGTTGTTTGTCATTGAGCTTTCCTGATGACAAATTGTCTCATGACGTTTTAGATTCTCATTCAGTTCAATCCTTGTATCATGTACGCTGTATTCCACATGTTTTTCATTTGAGTGAGTCTTCTGGTGAGCTGCAAAAAATGTGTTCTCCACACAACTTTCCCCGCACACTTGTCCGAGAAATGCCATAATGGTATTTTCACATAGAGAAATCCTTCTGCGATGTTCAGAACTCTGCGTAGAACTCTTCACACAAATGTTGCTCATAAAAGGCAGGGCACTGCAACTAAATCACCCAGATGCTGAATGAGCAATCACCTTCGGGAAGATTTCGCCTTGGAGCTACCGGGTACCCAGGTCTGAAAATGATACGATCTCCATTTGCTGGTACACTTTTCTATAAATCTAATGAGTTCCTTTCGATCCCCACTCTCAGATACGCAGGACCTGTCACAAATTGAAAGCGCAATATTTTGCAATTATTCCTGGCTTCTCTTGACTTGTTATAGCTGCACACATTGACACCCGATGATGGACGCTGGATTTAAACCTCTAAAGATTTTAATTGCTGAAGCTGGATACATGTATTTGGAAGACACAGATCCATTCAATCTGAGTCTCAGTGAATTCCTACAGTGGCATTCGATATGGCTTCTCTTGTAACTGGAAGCTTCCTTGTTTTTCCTGGCAATAGATAAAAGCTTGAATTGCCTGTAGATGATGTCGTTTTGAATAACTTTTTCAAATTTCACTTGTTAAATCTGCTGCCCTAGATACACTGAAAGAGAAAAGAAGTTGCAAATATAAAGATTTGACCTAAGACGAGCCACTTTTATTGGGAGAAGATTACTTGTTGCCCTGTACTTGTTAGATTGTTTATTCTAAAGGATAGAGTATTTTTGGGTGAATAGTACAGATATACAAATGTCTGGGAATACATTGAGGAAAATGGTCATCAATTAGATTGTTCCTTCTGACAAAAGTTATACGAAGTCATTGTTAACTTCTGTCGCTCAGAAGTAAGGGGAATTGTTGCCCCTTTCCTGTCCTGAACCAGGGAGAGAATTTGTTCACTTGCATTATAAGCTGTTGTATTTCATCAGTTTTGTATGGTTTATTCACATACCGGTACCGGTATATCACCATTACTTTATCCCTATGTGTGTGCATTATGTCTTACGATTTTATAGGTCGAATTCGTCCTTTAACATTCTCTCACCCCTGTAACTGTGGTATTTTCTAGTTCATAAGAGAAACCAACAGTTGTTGTGTGTCATAACCATATGTTAGACCCACCAAAATAGCTAAACCCTTTTCCTGCCAGACAGTATCAATTCCCCATCAGCCAAGTCAGTAAAAATACCGCAATTATACAGTGTCGCTCACATTTGATCAGAATTGGTACATACCAGTATGGGTACCAAAGATCAACAATAAATGTTGTTTTTATCTGTTCAGTGCAGGCATTTATGTTTTCAGCAGCCTTCAAATACGGCAAGTTTTCAATCGGGTTCGAACCCAAATGTATAGTATTATGTTAAAATACACCATATGGAATATGTTGTGTTTCATTAATTTTAACCATCTTGACCTGATGGGGAAAAATGGACTTGGAAAAGGGTTAAAATACGCATGTAGTTTTTAGGAATCAATAGTGCCACAATATTTCTGTGGCATTTTGTTGGCATCGCCTGGCATTTCCAATTCTTCGTAACTTCCAATTGACTTTTAATCACTGTTAGTAAGTTATGCGTTCATGGATTATCATCATTTACCCGCATTTACTATAAGGAAGTTTCGTCATTTCGATAATTAAATAGTCTAAAGATGAGGGAACATCCTCTCTGGCATTTGTCCATGAGCACTGTATTCATTAAAATTGTCAACGACATTATTGATAAATGTTAAATTTAGGCCCAAACTGGTACATTGTTGACTTCAAAATATGTACAATTATTGAGACAGAAGTGACTTCAATGGTCAAAATTATAGATTTGCATTTGTTTAAACATAGTCAGTAGAGAAAGACCCCTCCACTGTCTATTGGTTTAAAATGAGACTGAACTCGAACCGCGGTGACCATCGTGTGAAAGTGTTCACTGGAAAAAAGCATCCCAGGCAGATATGCGTCCTAAACAATATCTGTCTCAGTTTACTTTTTTAAAGGGCATATAGTATACATACTCTCAACCTTTTGAAGACACAAGACATTTGTAAAATGGTGACAGTTGCAGCTTAAGTTAGTTGTGCACACTCATTCTTATCAGAGGGTTGCAAAAGGTACATGCCTTGAGCAAAGCACCGTGTTTGGGATCAACATGTAGTTTACATTTACGAGTCAATACTGACCACCAGTAGTGATGCTGGAAAAGATCTTTCGATTTAATTCCCATGGTAACCCAGACTATCAGTAAGGAGGTAACATCTGTAATATGACATTAAACTGGTCCAATAATCATGCCCATTGCATGACTACTAGTACAGTTCCTGATTGAGGGACTGTGCTGCTATGGAAACCACCTACTTTGCAACATTGATCTGATTTCTCTCTGTAACATAACCTTGACCAACAACAGACACAAAACACCTCAGACATGAAATAAGATATCTCAGATACTACCCTCCCCCCCCTTCCAAGAGAACATACCAAAAAACAAACAGCTCATTGGAAAGTTGCATAAACTGATACTGCTGCAAAATATATTGCAAAACTGATCTTTGACTACTTGACATCTCAAAAAGAACACCAAAATGATATTGTATCGCTTTAATAATGGCCAAGGAGGTAGCTACACAGATCTCCATTGACTGAGGTACCATGAACACAGGGTTTTACATGACGCGCATTTCTGCGTCCTTTACGCATAAAACCGGACGCAGGACCCCTCAAAAACTAAACCACGCGTCCCTTGGGACGCAGCAATATCTGTTGCTGGTGTACACCTTGCGAAGCTGCTGAACACGTAAAACACATCCCAGTAACCTTACCGACCCCGTACTTTAACCCTTAAAGTGCCGCGTCGGTTTATAAACCGACACGGCATTCTCGCTCTCAGCGCCACGTCGGTATATAAACCGACAGTGATTGCGTTCTATGCTTATGCCTAACTTAGCTATGCATTGCCGAACTCAGCCAGAAGGAGGGTATTCCTGACCCTTTGAACCCAGTTTAGTACCATATAAGGACTAAAATAATGACATCATGCAGCCTAACAATCAAAAATTCCAGTAATTTATGCGAACTTTCTTCAAAAGAGGTCAGCGGTTTTCATGAATATTTAATCAGGTCTGCAGTTTCACCCGTACGCGGATGACAGTGCATTGAACGAAACATGTACGTACGTTTTGAAAGCTTTACCATGCCGTAGACACGGAAGACAACTATATTATGCCAAGCTACTGCCCTCTGGGTGATAGAAATAATAGATTTTACAGTTTTTTTGAGAATATTTTATGGAAAAATGACGCGATTTGGTGACCAAATCGATCGCGATAGTGAACTTCGAACGTATCGGCGGCCAAGATGGCGGCACTGTGTGATGCCTAACTCTCGACATGGAACCCGAGGTTAAGGTTTTCGAAGTCCAAAACATGCAAGATTGAGAATTTGTAAGGATTCGGTTAAATTGAAGTGTATTTTGTGAATTTTCAAGCGTTTGACTGCCAAAAAGCCCCTTTAAACTGTTGATATTTGACCTCCGGCCGTCCTGAAGCGAGACGGCCATAACAGTCGACCCGGTTTGTAAATGAAATGTAGTTGTTCTGAACTGTTGACATTGCGAGACATTTCCTACGTGTTACGCATTTTTTTAACTGAAATAAACCGGACATGAAACTTTTTTCTCGATACTTAGTGGTTTCTTTCCATTTTGTGGCGGATTTTGTGGCGTGCTTGTCAAAAAATGTGATCAAACTTGGCGAACGGATTGACTAGTATGTATGGTAGTACGAGTCCGTGACTCGATAAGCCACAGATAGTTACACACGCGTACGTGAATTAAACTAATGTAAGTTGGGTCAAACACCAAAATTAATCGATAAAAAGGTTAGTGAAATGTGTTTTTTGTCTTCAACTCTTCATTATAGTTATACAGGCGGTTCAAACTATACAGAGTCAGTTGAATATGCCCTATAGTTGTGTGCATGTGTTGCACAATAGTTACCCCTCCATGTACAATATGGAACCTTGTTGTCTCTGTGTATGCAAATTAATACTAATTGAACACAGTGAAGACCATGGCATTGATAAACTATAAAACATTTTTGTGAAATAAATTGGGACCCCCATATTTTGATGTAGGACTCCCATTTTCTAACACCAGGAGTCCCAGGGACTCTCAAAAGTTAAAAGTGATGTAAAACCCTGATGAACAACAGTAAGTTTGATGTGTTAAGCCCTCCCTCCCTTCTTCAATGTTATTCTGAAATATATATACTCTTTTCAGTATACGCCTCAAAGATACATATAGACTATTAAAATTTTTCAAGACTTAATTTTTTTATGATTATATCGAAACATTTTTGTTTACACATCAACCACAGTTTCTTGTTCTAATCTCCAAAACATGTTGAGATACAAAGTATTCCGGTTGTCAACTCAGTGTGTACATGTACAGACTGCATGCATTGTTATTGTAGACAAGTGAATTCTGGACTGAATGAGTATTCAAACGTAAACAAAAACAGTGCATTCTGTGTGAATAGATGCTGTGTTGACAAGATAAACAGCTGGTGTTTTAACATGCTTTGGGGAGTAAAATAAGAAGTAGCGATTTATATATTAACCCTTTTCCACCAGACAGTATCACTTCCCCATCAGTCACATCAGTAAAACAGCGGTATTGAGCCAAACCATGACGTATTTTCACCCACTTGGCTTGGTCTGTTATAGCATCTTTAGTCCAAAAATATCAAGTTTACGGTATTTATCTTTTCAACAGCCTTCAAATGTACAGTATTATGTTAAATACAACTTCTGGAATATATGTTGTGTTTCATTAGTTTTAACCATCTTGACTTGATGGTGAAATATGGACTTGGCAGGAAAAGGGTTAAACAAATTAAATATCGTAAAAATTATCAAAAGTTACAGCTACTGGCTACATGTATATATACCAGCTTGAGGGCGCTGTGACCGATAGAACTTGGAGGCTCTGAAATCTGTATACTTACATTTGGTTTTGTAACATGAATGCTGACTGCCCAGTGAGTTAGAGTAAATGCATGGATGAAAGACTGGGCTGAGACACCTAAAACAAAACAAATGTGGACGGCCTGAGTTCTTGTGAGGGGGTTTTAAAGCGCAGTGGTCGTCGCGCTGCGCGTGCGCGATTTTTTTGTTGATAAACATAAATGTTTGTAAACATAAGTCTTCTCAACTTCAATCGGAGTGAGATGGGAGCGGTCCCTCACTTTGTTAACGCCGTTGTAAGACTCAACATCATGCAATAGTAAAATATTAAGATCGGAAACGAACTTCAGTGGTGTATTTCTATCTATAAACTCATGTAAGGCTACGAACATTGAGACACTCTTCACATTATGTCGCTGAGTTTACTGCATGCAGTCACAGTGAACAAACGGGTTTGATCGCGCGCGGTCACGCTGGTTGTACACAATGCTATGTACAGCACGGTAAAAATACATCACTAAAATGATCAACATTGTATATATATATATATATATATATATATATATATATATATATATATATATATATATATATATATATATGTAGACCAGCAACAAGCACAATGCCTTACACAAAAATTACACTCAAGACCATGATCGGCAAGCCAGAGCAGGACACGGGAGATGCTGTTGCTTCGATAAGGTAGAAGGTCACCGCGTTGACGTACACGGATATATGAGAGAATCCGGTCCCACAACCAGCTGCACAACGTACCGGCCCCGCGACGACTTGGCCCACGACCCACTGTTGATCATCATTTCTTACTTCTTCTAGTAATACGTGGCAAGAAACAGTCAAATGACAGGACACAATAGACAAAACGAGCGGGTTTTCGCGGCATTTGGCAGGAAAATTGCACGGCTACACATAGGGACGTATTGAGAGATCCTGTGCACGGTCATGGCAGAGATCAAACGGCTAGCTGGTGTAGGCCTACCGGTGCTACGCAAACTTCGTTGTTGTACCTCTTGATTGCCGGGTAGGTCTGAATCCTCTTTCAAATGAGATAACCCCCACATAACAAGAAGACCTATGAAAGGTCCTTCGCTTGACTTGATACCTGTACTCGGAATTCTCGTTTGCACCCCCAACGGGGTAAACTTCGTAGTGGAGTTGGATTCTCCACAGCCGAGTGTAGCGCGCAATATACCCGGTTCTCTTGACACCGACGTTCATGCAGACCACGGAACAGATGCTTCTTGCCGCAGCGGGCATTGCTCTGCGAGCTGTAGATTTCTGTAGCTTGTGTTTTTGTCAATTGTACTCCTGTTGGGCCACTTGAAATGAAAGTTCTCATCCTTGCTAGCGATGTCGTAGACCAGAGCCCGGTCATTGATAGTCTGTTGGCATATACGCGCGTACGGGTAAGTGTTTAGCTCCATGGCTCGAGCGAGCCCCATTCAACTGATTCAAGAAAATCATGATCAAATGTGATCTCAATCCAGCGTGTAATTACTATTCAATATTCAGCAGATATTTAACTTAGATTAATTGACCTTTTATTGCGTGTTAGATTTGGTAAGTTGGTATGCTTGTGACAAATCAGCCGCCATATCAGCGGCAATATCGCAAACATAATAATCAACCCATAACCTCATGCGGCATTCTCGGATATGTTGTCAACAAGGGGGGACCCCCTCAGGAGCTTGCGCAGCGCGACGACCACTGCGCTTTAACATTAGCTGTTAGAAAAGCAGGGCGGACTACAGTGGCAAAAGTTCTGCAGAGCATATATTACTCTTGCCCCTCAACTTCAAGACTTCTTTGATCGCGTACAACACCAACAAACTCACATGGCCTACAGCCGAAGCTAGACTGGTCCCCAGTCGCCTGGCTTTTCTCGGCAGCTGTGTTACTGGCTGGCCAAGCGAGGCGTTTACCAAACGATCAACACAACAGCCTACCACTTAGTACCACAGTCTACTGAAGAAAGTTCAGCCCTCCAATTTATTCTCTTTTGAGATTTTGTATGCCCACAGACTTGGAGCAAGTCTATGCTGTAGCCAATGTACGTGCAGCCGTACTCTCAGTGTGACAGTTTTCGTACAGGGTTGTGAATTTCGCCCAGAGCTGTTTCACAAATGACGAGCACTACAAAATCTTCTTACCATACCTTTTGAAACTTTATTGTGTTTATCCTCAAACTGTTATAAAAAGGACGGAAGTGGTATTTAGGGGGTCAAAGTTGTCAAATTGTTGACCCCATGTTGAGTGCGTAGTAATCGGACTGCTATCGAACAACATGTTATTAAATGTCCAAAAACTGAGGTCGTCTGAAAACTGTCACACTAAGTGTACTCCCTGGTGCATGTGTTTGTGTGACGAGGAAAATACAAATACAGCATAAAACCAAAGGCTGCACCGTATAACTTCATCATCAGTGATTATGGTACAGACTTATATACGCAGTCCCTCTTTTTGTGGAGAAACCGTGACTTAGGGAGCATTCAGTTATCATAGCCAGGGGTGGGCCGGCAAAATCTAGGGGGGGGGTCACTTCAAATTTGAAAACTGCAAGGGGGGGTCATGTAGTTTTCAAACAGCTCAGAAGGCTGGGGTCACTTAATTTTAATAAGTATCCGTCCCGTCAAAAAGCAGTTTTAGTGTTCAGAAATATTCTAGGAGATAAAAATGATTCGTTGCATGATTTCATTCTCTGAAGTTATTCAACTGTAAATCTGAACAAAAGTATAATTATCTGTCACATGAACATCTTGACTTGACAACTCTGAGGCATGTCTTATTGTAAATCAAGCTCACTGCACTGAGGGCAATGAACTATTCCTATTACTTACATATTAGAGATATAGCAAGTTTGTCAGAAATTATTTAACAGTTACCTGTACTGAGACTACTAGTACCATGAAAAGTTACATAATACTTTTAGGTGAAATTCCAATATCATAATTGTTGTCCACATCTGAACCTTTAAATACCCTATTTGAATCAAGTACATTTGTATCAATTATCAAACACCTATAAAAGCACAAATTAATTTAGTTTAGCATTGTAAAAAAATACCGCAATTATACGGTGTTGCTCAAATTTGATCAGAATTGGTACATACCAGTATGGGTACCAAAGATCAACAATAAATGTTGTTTCTATCTGTTCAGTGCAGGAAAATTCTACGTTGATGTTATGGCAATGATTTCTGCACAGTACAACCAGAAAAACAACAAGAAATATTTAAACCAGAAAAACAAGAATGACAAAAGTAATTAAGGTCTGAAACTTTAGGTACTTTAGCAACATGCATAGCAGAAAGGCAGCTTAGCCCCCTTACTGCCTTAGTTTGACCATAGACGGTCTTCCTCCCCTCTACTGTTTATGGTTTGAGCAGGTCTGTTAATATGTAACAGTTCAATGACAATGACAGGAAATGACTCAAGTCAGTGGAGTAAGCCTGTTTCAAGCCTGTTTCAGAATTTCGCTTTTTTTTACCTCATTTGCACAGTTTTGACACTGATGTGTTCATTTGAACAAATTCACATCTCAACCCCTACATCTACCTGTACACCAAATACTGAGACGGTAGCTTTGGCGGTATGGGAGCCTTTGTGTGTGACGGACATACATCCGCACATACCCACAAATATACAGACATTTAGACTCATCATATAAGCTCTTTTTGGTATTTATATATAAAACCAAATATGAGCTAAAAATTATTCTTAGTTTTCTCATAGACTCCAATGTATAGTGAATCAACATTTCGGTGAAATTCCAAAATCCAATTCCTTGCACACATATCAACCTTTAACCATCCTTGTCTAACTAAGTACTTTAAAATGAATTATCAAACATCCATAATACACAGATTTAGATAGTTTTGTATTGTGAAAATATTATTCATAGTTTCCTCATAGACTACCATGTATGGTGAATCAACATTTCGGTGAAATTCTAAAAATCCAATTTCTTGCACACATATCAACCCTTAACCATCCTAGCCTAACTAAATACTTTAAAATGAATTATCAAACGTCTATAAATACACAGATTTAGATAGTTTTGAATTGGACATTTTCAGTGAAATTCCAAAATCAGATTTCTTGTACACATAATATGCACCTTTAACCATCATATTCTAATCAAGTACAATTATGTTAATTATTGAACGTCTATATGCACAAGTATACCAAGTTTTTCATTGAAAAAAAAAAATTATTCGCAATTTTATCGTTGACTCCCATGTATAGTGGATGAACATTTTTGGTGAAATTCTGAAGTGAAACTTTTTGTCCACATGCCAGTTTTAACATTCCTATTTCATTTTAAGTACATCTATGTAAATTATCAAATCTCTATAAATGCATAGATATAGTTTTGCATTAAAAAGTATTACATAGTTTTCTCATACATAACCATGTATAGTGAATCAACATTATCAACAACTGATTTTCAATTAAATCCAAATATCAACATTTTGTACACACACGCTTGCGCAAAAATATTGCGATCCACCTGTAATTTCTGTCCAACCCCTGTGAGGAGTAATTTCAAAATTATAGCAAGTCGGAAGGGGAAATCTGAGCATTAACACCTTGTGAGTTTGTAAGGAAGGTCATTTGAAAAAATCTATGATTTTTTTTTTATTCTATTGCTCCATACCCCGCCCTGAGAGGTGTTTGTGTGTGCTGACAGCTTTACTCAAGCAATGGGGGGGGGGGGTCATGAAATTTTTGTCGTCTTAAAAGGGGGTCATCAATTTTTTGGTACAACGAGTAGGGGGGTTCACTTGTTTTGACTGATGTGCAGGAAGAATTTGCCGGCCCAACCCCGGCCATAATAACTGAACGCTCCCTTATATTAGCCGCGAAAGTCTGCGTTCAGTATGCATAATTGACTCTGAGCAGCGCTGCAGTCGGTGTAGCTGCAGTGAGTACAGAGCTCGAGGTTTTTGCAGGGTAGTTGGGTCCACAGGTGTACGGAGTTGCCGTGTACATGCATAGAGAGAATTCTCTCTATGCATGTACACCGGCAACTCCGTACACCTGTGTGTGGGTCGGCCGTAGCTCTGCATGGCAGGGCTGTGTGTTACCGGAGCCGTGCCATGCAGCGCTAGGTCGGACGTTGCAGTACAGTAGCTCGAGGTTAAGCCTGGGTATTTGGGTCGGACGTTGCCGTCCAAAATACCCAGGCAAAACCTAGAGCTACTGTACTGCAGCTTGAGTCAGTGGCGTGTACAACCACCAGACCACCACCAGTGATTCGTATACACACAGTAGTCATTATGATCGTTTCGCCCATATTCGCCCCATTTTACGAGATAGACAGTGTTTTACGGTAGCTAAACTTATATTACTACCGATCACTCGCCAAAGCTTACCTTCTTGTGCCGACGATGCGAAAATGGGACACGATGTTTAGGGCACTGACAATAAGTGACAGGTTACATGTGATGTGAACAGACCCTCTCGTTCCAGGGTCTGTGATGTAAATCAGGCATCATGGGAACAAAATGCCTCGTTTTCAACACGGTCGGTTGTTGCATGCGCTTTCTCGTGCGAATTGGTATATTTAACGAATTTTTACAAAAGATGGGATGTAAGCTTATGTTTATCCAGAAAGACTTGGCAAAAGTCAATAAAACTAGCGAAAATATCGATAATGCAAACAGTAGTGAAAGACATATGGCAGTTTTGTGTGCGAAATTAAGAGAAAATAGCTTCAGGTCATAAGGGCCTGCACCAAGCCAAAGCTTCAGGTCCTTACAGAAAACTGCCGGTCCTCAATAAATGCAGTTGTTAACTACCATTAAAAGTCAACTTCTCCACTAATACTATGCTTTTGAATTGTAGTATTTAATTTTTCATATCCTTTTATCAATAGAGTCAGTAAGTATTCACTCAAAAGGACTATTGTTCACATAGATTGCAGAATAGTGTAAGTGAATGATCATGAATCATTCATCTACATGATCTGGAATCTGAAAAAGATCACAGCCCTCATCTTCCTCATTGTCATGCGCACACATTTGGGACTATCAGGAGACTTTGAGACTTTGACATTTTTTTAGCCATGTCAAATCCCCCACTCTCGGACTATAAAATGATGTCAAACACCCAGGGGCCGGGGAATACAGGCTCATGCACTGGCTACATGTGGCTGATGAAAGTGAGACAGTTTGTCTCTAATGACTTTCTATTGGGGATGATGTTATCTACATTGCTGTGTACAATTGTACACTACACCAGGGCGTGTGATATTGTGATTTGAAAATGGTTGGCGAGCTGAAAATCACTTCTGAAATTAGCCAACGCGAGTGTTAGAAGAGTGAGTGAATAGCTTAGTACCCTGAAAACAGTCATGAGTAAGGGGACTGTATGAATAATTTTTTTATGCAAATATTGATCACTATGTCTTTTTTATTGCAATATAAAACAGAAGAGAGAAATACCTGGTATTTATTTGATATGACGTATGGATTACTTTCAACATTTAAAAAAAATGCTTAAATGTGACCTCTGTTGCATTCATGAAGAAACAGATGAAGTTATACTTTTAATTAAAAGGACAAGTATCGTAATTTTTCTCGATTATAGTTAAATTGCAGACAACATGAATAGCACACGTCGCCACTCGCGGAAATGAATGCATATTTTCTGATCGAAAGTTTTGCCTGAGCGATTGCTGGGTCTCATCGCCCTTTGAAAGCTTAAAGTTATTAAAATGACTCTGAAAAATTTGACAGACACTCGATACTGCTGAAAACCATCGACACGATCAGTTAATGATACCGTAAAATTTTAAAGACGTATTTTTTGCGATATTTAGGCCTACAGCCCAGGATGACGGTGAGTTTTGCATGCCTGTCGTAAAACGGTACCGGTATACATCGAAACAATTTGAAGCCCTACTCTCGGCCTCACAGAGTATACACGACGGATCGTGCAACTCGACAAAACTGTTATGATAAGGCCGCGCTCTGTTTTATAAAATGTACACTTATTATCACGTCGATATATCGTGGTAACAGTCGGCCTTGTGAACTTTGGTTAAAGACCAACGAGCAAGCAAGATGTTCTAGCGGTCCACAAACAAACGCAGCGAAACGTGAACTTGACTGTCGATTGCAGGTAGCACAATTGGGCTGTCGTGTAACATCTAGTCCTTGTATCGGGCGTAGTTCAAAACCATATATAGAGGTAAAAAATACCTCCATGTTCAAAACCAAATATGATTAGTCAACAACACTGTTCTCGTTGTAGGTTTTTGTCTTAAACTCTTCTAAGAACCGTTTATGTTTTGAACGCTTCAATGGAAAATCAAAGCAAAGAAAACGGAGTCAGTTTGATAAAATGAAGGGCTGTATTATGTACATTTATTTGTGTACATGTAAATTCCGAACTAATGGAACTAATGAAGTGATACTGGGTGTTGTTGTCATATGACACAGATAGGCTAACATTACCAGGGTTACATTCACTAGATGAGTATTATTATAATATCGTATCGCACCAAAATCAATCCATTAAATCGCTAGAATCTGCATGCACGGCCGTAATTCATACTTATAAATGATCTAAATGTAATCAGCTGCACCATGCTATGTGCGTCGATCGGAGGGATTAGACTCTTCGTAAATGCAAAAAGTCGCAAGACAAAAATTACTATGTTGCGACATTGTCAACCCGCACCCCCCCCCCCCCCCCATCCCGGCCTGGCGTACCATAGAGATCGAAATCCCCACTACCAGGACTCGAAGTGCGATCAATATCCCCTGTTGCCCCGCAGCAAACATTGACAGGTGCATGACATTCAAGTCTGAATCACATGATTCAGAGTCAGTCATCATCTGCATCTGTTACAGGTCTTGACGGAGAAATTTTCATCATTTATTCCAAATTTCAGTCGGTCATAAGGACCGACATGTTGCTAAAAACTTTCGGCCCGACGAGAAATCTGTCGGTCTCGGACTGTCGGACCGACGTTAATTTCGCACGCTGGGCAGTTTTGTGAATTTATTGGCTGCAAAGCAAAGATCTAAGGCTTGCCTACAAAAAACAAAAATTGTGCGGACTGACAAACTCACGTGCACTGCAATTTTGTTTCAAAGATTTTGTGATTTTTAAACAATAGAAAACTTTGTAATTTTCATATTTAATGAACTTTTGCATTTAAAGGGACAAAATCGGCCATTTTTCATGAATGGTTGAAAGATACTGAATGAAGGGCTGACCACGTAGGCCCAATATATTCGACCCCGGTTTTAGATCTAGACACGATCAATGAAATCATTGCGAAAATAAATTCATTTTCGTGATGGTTTCATGTATCGTTTCTAAAACCGAGGTCGAATATATGCATGGTCACCCTTTCATTCAGTTTCTTTCAACATGTCAAACAATATAAAGTATGTAGTATCTCATATCAAACAAAATTCATGAAAAATGGCTGACTTTGTCCCTTGAATAGATAGATAGATAACATAGATAGATAGATAGATAGATAGATAGAGAGAGAGATGTGTGTACGTACGAGTTTATGTATGTATGTATGTATGTATGTATGTATGTATGTATGTATGTATGTATGTACGTATGTATTTAGGCTAAGTTGGTGAGTTCATTTGTAATGGTGTCTTGGTGAAGTGCATACTGATATCCCATCGTTCAAAATTGCAAAACTTGGGAAAGTCAATTCATTCAAATTCTCATCATTGCAACATTCTCTTTGGAGTTGAAGTAGGCTGCACCACGTTTAGACCCTCGATAAAAACCCGGAGGTACATTCATCTGGGTCCCCTTTTACGTGTTAGGTTCAAAGTAATTATGTTGGTGTGTCACAAAAAGGAATGTTTCATAACGGGATTTATTATTTAGTCCCTGGTTTTTGTTTTCAAAGGAAGCTTGAATCAGATATGTTCTGATACTTTTCAATATCTCTATTGTCTCGTCATGAACTCCACCAATGGAAGAGAACAGCAATTGTACAGAGTATTTTGAAACAGATTTTATTTCTCACAACTTTACGACCAAAACAAACAAAGAAAAGGACGTTGACATAGCAATCTCAAGACTGCATACATAAGTTTCAACCATCCATTTACATATATTCAACACATCAAAAACAAGCAATTGATAAAAAAGGCACATAACAGCGTAAAGAAGAATTAAAATCATGAAATAATGACAAATTGACTTCTTGACTCAAAATAAATTAGTGATATGTGCAAATCTAAAAAAAGGCAAGTGAAAGTGCAACACACCATATAATCTCTAGCATGATTTGTCAATTCATGTTCACTTGGTATACATAATTTTAGCGTTGATGCAAGCAAAGAACATTTTAGAGGTTAACAGTAGGCCTAATGGGAACATTTTAAGACTGGTAACAATTCGGACAAATGTTAACAGCAAAAGCGCTTTGACGCATGCGCACATAAAGTGTACAGAATGTGACATTCTGGGAAATTCTAAGAAATTTAAATTGTTTCGTCTACGACTCAGACGAGTGACAAGTGAGCAACTTTCATAATTTTCAATGGAAAACTTTGGTGAGGTGTGCTACAAATTAAATGTTGCCCGGCAATATTCAAGTTATATCGTTCATTTGTGACATTGGGGCCTTCGACGCCCAAAAAGTATGTTTTTGTTGACCTACGACGTTGCACAAAATCATTAAGATAGGAATAAATTGAAAGAGTTAATCAAGTAGGGTGTTTCGTCATCATGGCCCAAACAAAAATAGGAGGAGTATCTTCTCTTTTGCCACGGTTTGATAGTCCTAAATTCAACACAGCAAACATGCTTGTATGTATGTAATAAACACACACACACACACCCACACACACACTTACATAAATACATGCACATAATACATACGTACATGCGCTATATAAATGTACGTAACGGATGTCCACAGTGACTGATCACGATAGCGCTCTGTGCAATATCCCTTTTCCTGCCAGACAGTAATAACTGTATCACTTCCCCATCAGCCAAGTCAGTAAAAAGCGGTATTGAGCCAAAACATGACGTATTTTCACCCACTTGGCTTGGTATGTTATAGCATCTTTTGTCCAAAAAAAATCAACTTTACAGTATTATGTTTTCAACAGCCTTCAAATGTACAGTATAATGTTAAAAAACATCATATGGAATACGTTGTGTTTCATTAATTTTAACCATTTTGACCTGGTGGTGAAATATGGACTTGGCAGGAAAAGGGATATTGAAGTTTAGAAAATGTGAGATGTTGGAGGAAATTCTAAGAATTTTTCATCTTCAAATGTTATACTTAATTGGACAAACCTATATCAGAGCATCTGTCTGCATAGATATTACAAATTTAAAAAAATATATAATACTGGACAATATTTTATTACAGACAGACTTTCAAAACAAAGTTGTTTTTTATTTGTACCCTATGTATGAATGCTGTAGTGGTATTTCAACCTTTGTATTTCTTTCATTTTCAACTATTTCTACTCATCATGAAAGAAAAGGTTTCTCATTTTAATTATGAATCATCTGGTGATGTTTTAAACGTGCATTGCGTGTGAAACCCTTACCACATACCTTACAAATAAACGGCCTTTCGTTTGTGTGAATTCTATGGTGACCCTTTAAAGTGTCATTCCGTGTGAAACCCTTACCACATACCGTGCAGACAAACGGTTTTTCATTTGAATGAGTCCTCATGTGAATAGTCAGACCCCCACTCTGTATGAAACCCTTACCACAGACTTTACAAACAAATGGCCTTTCGTTTGTGTGAATGGTCTGGTGATCTTTCAAACCGGACTTCCACTTGAAACAATTACCACAGACTTTACAAACAAATGGCTTTTCGTTTGTGTGAATTCTATGGTGACCCTTTAAAGTGTCATTCCGTGTGAAACCCTTACCACATACCTTGCAGACAAAAGGTTTTTCATTTGAATGAGTCCTCATGTGAATAGTCAGACCTCCACTCTGTATGAAACCCTTACCACAGACTTTACAAACAAATGGCCTTTCGTTTGTGTGAATGGTCTGGTGATCTTTCAAACCGGACTTCCACTTGAAACCCTTACCACAGACTTTGCAAACAAACGGTTTTTCATTCGAATGAACCCTCTGGTGGCTTTTTAGAGAATCATTTTCTCTGAATCTCATACCACAGACTTGGCAAGCAAATGTTTTTTCGTTTTTGTGAGTCCTCTCGTGACGTTTTAAGTTTGCATACCACCTGAAAGTCTTACCGCATTCTTTGCAAACAAACGGTTTTTCATTCGAATGAACCCTCTGATGGCGCTTTAGAGAACCATTTTCTCTGAATCTCATACCACAGACTTGGCAAGCAAATGGGTTTTCATTTTTGTGAGTCCTCTCGTGACGTTTTAAGAATGCATACCACGCGAAACTCTTACCACAGACATTGCAAACATATGGGTTTTCATTTGAATGGGTCCTAAGGTGATATGTTAAGTAACTGTTGTTTGTAAAACTCCAACCACAAACGTTGCAAACAAATGGCTTTTCGTTTGTGTGAACTCTATGGTGACGCTGTAAAGTGTCTTTCCGTGCGAAACCCTTACCACAGACATTGCAAACAAACAGTTTTTCATTTGAGTGGATCCTGAGGTGATATTTTAAGTTACTGTAGTTTTTAAAACACCAACCACAAACGTTGCAAACAAATGGCTTTTCATTTGTGTGAACTCTATGGTGACGCTGTAAAGTGTCTTTCCGTGCGAAACCCCGACCGCAGACCTTGCAAACAAACGGTCTTTCATTTAAATGAACCCTTTGGTGGCTTTTTAGACAACGATTTTCTTTGAATCTAATACCAACAGACTTGGCAAGCAAATGGCTTTTCGTTTCCGTGAATCCTCTGGTGACGTTTTAAGCTTGCATACCATGTGAAACTCTTACCGCATAGTTCGCAAACGATGGGATTTTCAGTTAAATGTATTCTCTGGTGATTATTTAGATTTCCAATCTCTATGAAACTCTTACCACAGTCTTTGCAAACAAATGGCTTTTCGTTTGTATGAATTTTATGATGATCTTTCAAATGAGAATTCGATTTGAAACATTTACCACAGACTTTACAAACCACTTGATTTTCATTTGAATCAATCCGCTTGTTACATTTTATGATCATCAATGAACTTTCCTCATGACAAATGCTCTCATGACATACTAGATTGTCATTCAGTTCAAACCTTTTATCATTTATGTTGTATTGCAAATGTTTTTCATCTGAGTGAGTCTTCTGGTGAGCTCCAAAACATTCATTCTCCACAAAACTTTCCCTGCACACTTGTCCGAGAAATGCCATGGTGGTATTTTCACTTGAAGGAATCCTTCAGCGACGTTCAGAACTCTGAGTAAAACTCTTCACGCGTAAACGCTCCATTACTTGGCTGCAGAATGAACCTTCAGAAAGATTTCACCTTGGAGCAACCTGGGTCTGAAAATGTATTATACTTGGTATACTTTTCTATACGACAAAAAAATCTTAAGAGTTCCTTTCTGTCTCCATTCTCATCAACGCAGGCCACAAAATGATTAGCACAATACTTAGCAATTATTCGTGGCATCTATTGCCTTCTTGTCGCTGCATACATTGACACCGTACCCGATGATGGTCATCCAATTTCAAATCTCTCAAGATTTAAATTGCTGCAGTTGGATACATGTACTTGGAAGACACGTAGCTATCCATTCAGCTGTGTCTCTGTGAATTCCCACTGTGGCATCAGATAAAGCTTCTCTTGTAACTGGAAGCAGAAACACAAGACAATAATTGTCAAATGCTTAGAGTTGCGGCTAAACTTGTACACAAAGGTTATTCTAGAGGCTTGCTAAAACAAACAAACAAACAAACAAAAACAACTCCACAAATTACAGTGATTGATATCAACATTCAGTTGTTCTAGATCTGTAGTTTACATATACCATGGAGCTAATCATTTTGTGCTCCATGCATAAGAGAACCACTAGCGAAGATGCCAAGAAAGATCTTTTAGTTTCCATAACCCCGATGGTGAACCTGACTATAAGCTTTGAGGAAATATCAGTGATATGCCAATAAGCGTGTCTATATATAACTGCTAGTGCAGTTCTTGATGGAGAGACTGTGCTACTATGGAAACCACCTACAGTGCATCATTTATGTGTTTTCTCTCTATAGATAACCTTGACTGACAAAAGGTGGAGCTAATGTGGTAGACAGAATCGGACACAACGCCAAAAGACCACAGACATGAATGCCAGATGCTACTTCCCCCCCCCCTCCAAAAAAAGCCAACAAAAACAAAGACAACAAGCCATGCTATGGTTAAGTGGCATCATGAACTACAGAGACGCAGCGGCAAAATCCTAATGTCCGACAACTTGCCACCTCGAAAAGAACACCAAAACACAATCGTTCCGTTTGAACGGGCCATAGAGGTAGCACACGGACCTCTATGGACTGGGGAATCACTAACAACAATAAGTTTGATGTGTGAAGCCCCCCCCCCCCTTGATTTTAAAAGAAAATGGTTGAAATTGTCTCGTGGAAAATTTCAACGATTTTCAGTCTGTCACTACATACAAGACCCTCTATCTCCATGTGATGTGGCGACTGTGGTGATATCCTAGGTCATAGCGCTTCAGAACCTCTCCAGCACTTTGCTTACAATAAAACGGACAATAGAACGACCCGTATATTTGTACAGTAAACCAAGGATAGTAGGCTTTTACTATACTCAGTTACATTAAATTCCTCAACGGAGTACGGTGAAGTAGGCCTACTGTCATACTTTTCTTGCTAAAACAACGGTCCTTGCTATAACTATATCTATAGACGTTCAACACTGAACCGTTACAGCCAAACTCGTTCCTGCCCTGTGTTTCCCATCAAAAATCGTTTCGGCACCACTCTTTTCCCAAATATTAGGCCAAAAAAAAAAGAAATGTTTCTGGTCAGGCCTTTCTTAAAAACATAGGGCCAAAGTCCCTGAAGCTACTATAGACATGGATACAAAATTAAGTATTTCCTGAGTGTATGAAATTATCTCACTAAGGTCATCCTAGGGACATGTAAACCAAATATAAAGCTGTCTGACCAGCGGTTTTGAAAAAACAAGCGACTCAACAGTTGACAGAGCTCTGCTGTGTTATGTAGAGAATAACCTTTTGTGACACATGTATTGATGAAGAAGGTGGATATCTTTGATAGCTCATTTCAGGATGGCCTGACCAAAAATGGAAAAAAATTCTGTAAAAATACAGATTTGCATATTTCATCAGACTATATTAGTCTATAATAGCAAATAAACATTCTAATTAGAGTAAACAAGACTTGCTTAAATCAAGATTTACGTCATAAAAAAACAGCATATCTGTCAGGTTATAAAGAATCTTGAGCTGGTTATCTTTTAATATCAGTATTTTCATCCTACTAACCAAGCACATTTTAACTTTCAAATTAACATTGTAAGTAAGTTCTGTTGAATAAGTTGAGACTGTGCGTACTCAGAGAAAGCACACTGAAGAGACAAATGTTTGAAACTTAAGAAGTTCAAGGTCATCAAAAGCATTATAAGGAATCATGTTACACTTTCATTGCACTGTTTACACAGATTGCATAAGTGCTATAAATAGCACATGAGGAATCTTACAGCCCAGATTTACCATAAAACCCTATCACTTTGACCACTCTTTTAATTGACCACTTTTTTTTTCCACAAAAAGTACCAAGTCAACCATAAATGGAAATTAGAACTTTCTCTACCTCTGTTTATTTGACCACCCTATCATGACAAACTATTATGAGCAATTTCTTTTAGATGACATAAATGGTGGTTCAGAATATATCAAAGTTGGGATTCAGGAAATAAGATACCTTTACATGTTTTCATCCTCAAAGATGGTAAGCATTTCACTATGAACTGTCAAAAAAGTTGAACTTTCTGATAATTCCACACTAAATTATTTTGGCTTTGATGATTTCCTAATTAATTCAATTATCTAAAATCATATCAATTATTTTTTTCTGGGTGAATTGATAGGGTTTATACAGTACAAGAATTACATACAATGTAAGTAAAACTTTGACCAAAAATGACAAAAAAATTCCTGGAAATACACATTTGCATATTTCATCACAATTTGAACAAATCTAAGTTGGGTTATCCCTACGGACCTGCATACCAAATAACAAAGCTGTCTGACCAGCGGTTATAAGAAGAAGATTTTTTACCAAAAACACCTTTTTTGGCATTAATTTGCCTATTTTCAACAATATCAAAAAATTAAAAAAATAGTTTCTCAAAATCATATTTTTAATCTACACAACAAATATCAAATCAGTAAGTACTGCGGTTCTCAAGATATTTGAGTGGACGGACGCCTCACAAACGGACATACATACATACTACATACATACATAACATACATACATACAGACTGACGACGGACGCCGGACGGATACCCATCCCAATAGCTTCTATAGACTAAAGTCTATAGTAGCTAAAAATGGTGCGGCGACGCGGATTTTTTTTCTCCTCCTCAAGGGAGGGAGGAGGGTCAGTTAAAGCGCCAAAGCGTAGCGGCTAATTTGCATAATCATTTGCATATCATTAATTTATATTTGCATATGGATGTAAGCTTGCACATGCATCCACACATACATGTACACTCACAACAAAATGCAATGGTAACACACAAGTGTGCAGTTTGAACATCATGGAAACTCTTTATTACACTTAAATAAATCATCACAGTATTGTAATTACAATTGCAATTAAAACAAGATTCAGATTGAAACTTTGAGAGCATGAAATGGTTTGTCTGATTGGAGTTTCATTAATACATATATTCAATATTGCTAATAAATTGTCAAAACTTGCCAACAAAGAGGAAAATTCACAAGTTTAAGCTTTACACAATTCAAATTTAATTGAGTTTTATATCATTTTTGAACGACAAATACCGCGAATAATTTTTCATCACGGGGATAGATTCAACCAGCGGCCCCCCCCCCATAACTTCTACTGCCACAGGACATCGTCGTTCGATTCTTGATTTTAAAAATACCAATAAGATGATCACAAGACATGAACTAGGTACGACTAGAATCCCTCGAAAATCAGGTGTAAAATCTTTCAGAGGACGTGTCAGAGTGGCACCACACGCAACGCCAGTATCAATGTCAACACGTTATAACCCGTCGACCAACATGGCCGCCGCCATATTGAAATTTATGCAATGTGAACTCGATCGCGATCGTGATCGTACTAGAACAAAACTCATCGTTGTACAATCATAATCAACCTCACCAGTCAACTCGTTTCTTTTGCGATCCATTTCGTTGATCAAAGCATGGGAATGTGATCAAAGGCCCTGCTAGTGCCACAGGCGTACGGAACGTTTCGTAGATCGTCGTCGGATGGGAAGTGACTGACACTGTGAGGCCGAAGGCCGAACCTCGGGTACTGTACAAGTATTATATATACAGTACCTAGGTTCGGCCTTCGGCCTCACAGTGTCAGTCACTTCCCAACCGACGACGATCTACGAAACGTTCCGTACACCTGTGGCTAGTGCTACACCGCCCTACCTCTGTGAACACTTGTCCGCGATGTATACTGAGTTGGTCTTTGTTGGTCCACTGGATGACCAGAAATCTACTATGTGACATAAGGAAGAAAAGAAAACTCTGGCGTAGATATTCATCAATGAGAGACCAACAAAGTTATTCAAACTACAAAGATCAACAAAAGAAAGTTATCAGAGAAGTAAAGAAGGCGAAGATAGTTTATGAAAAAAACCTTGTCCAGCATGTAAAGGAAAACTCAAAAGCTTTCTTTGCGTACGCTCGCTCCAAGCAAAGGTCAAGGAACTATAGGCCCACTGATTGATAATGACAACAAAATCCACTCTACAGCTGAATCAATGGTTGATGTCCTGAACACTTTCTTCGTCTCCGTTTTCACTAATGAAGACACTTCACATATCCTGAATCAATAATAATGTTCAACGGTGAGGATCAAGACAGACTTGTGAAAATTAATGTTACTGAAGATGATGTTGCAAAGAAATTGTCACAGCTTCATCCAAGCAAAGCACCTGGACCAGATAAAGTGTCTCCAAGAATTTTAATTACAGTTGCTCAGCAAATTACCAAACCACTAACTCTGCTTTTCAATCATTCACTTTCAACTGGTGAAGTTCCAAAGGACTGGCGAAGAGCAAATGTTACACCTGTCTTTAAAAAAGGAAAAAGTCTGACGCGGGCAACTACAGACCTATCAGCTTAACTTCAATTTGTGGTAAAATTCTTGAGTCAATCATCAGGGATAAACTTGTTCAGCATCTGGAACAAAATAAATTGATCAGCAACTCGCAGCACGGTTTTCGCCAAGGGAAATCATGTATGTCAAATTTATTGGAATTCTTAGATGACATTACCCAGAATGCTGATGATGGAGTACCAGTGGATGTTATTTACTTAGACTTTGCCAAAGCTTTTGACAAGGTACCACATGGGAGGCTTATAAATAAACTACGTTGTCATGGCATCAATGGTTCTGTACTAAAGTGGATACAGGGATGGCTTGCAGAGAGACAGCAACGAGTAGTAATCAACGGCAACGCGTCTGAGTGGAAGGATGTCACAAGTGGTGTGCCTCAAGGCTCTGTATTGGGTCCTGTGCTTTTCCTGATATTCATAAACGACATTGATTGTGGAATACATTCATCAATAAAGAAATTTGCGGATGATACAAAGTTATACCGGCCAATATATAACGACTCTGATGCTGAAGAATTACAGCGTGATCTCGATAAGCTGTGTACCTGGTCGCAGAACTGGCAAATGAGTTTTAATGTCTCTAAATGTTCATCTATGCACATTGGCTACAATAACCCTTCCCATACATATACCATGAATAATATTCCACTCAAGCATTCCAGTGAAGAAAAGGACCTTGGTGTTATCATCCACTCAAATCTAAAGCCATCACAACAGTGTATTCAAGCTGCAAAGAAAGCAAACAGCATGTTGGGGCTAATCAAGAGAACAATGACACTGAAATCTAAAGACATTATGTTGCACTTATACAAACATCTCGTTAGGCCACGGTTAGAGTACTCCATCCAAGCATGGTCCCCTGGCTTCAAAAAGACATTGCAAACCTAGAAAAAATACAGCGGCGTGCTACTAAGATGATTCCAGAATTGCGGCGCAACGTGAGCTATCAACAGAGACTAAACCAGTTAGGCTTGACAACACTAGAAGAGAGACGAACCAGAGGAGATATGATAGAGACTTTCAAGATTATGAACAACTATGACAGTATCAATTTATCACTTAAACCAGCCACCTCATCAGTACACGCGGACACAACTACAAGCTCAGCAACCAACTGTCAAGCTAGACACCAGGAAATATTTCTTTGTATCCAGGATTGTAGACAAATGGAATAGCCTGCCTGCCACTGTTGTTAATGCCAAGTCAGTGAACGCTTTTAAACATCAATACGACCGTCTGCACAAAGGTCCTAAAGGGATGTCATTATCCAGACCGGATATCTAATCCCTCAACTGAACTGAACTGAACTGAACTGAACTGAACTGAACTGGTCGTAATAGTCGTTCTGGAATGAAAATCTGTGAACAACCCAGCCGATTCTTCTATTGTTTTAACGTTCCTCTCAACACTTACGGACAACTTATCTGATGCATACCATACTTCACACCTTCCACCAGGTTGAAAGTTGCAGTGAGCGCTAATGTGTAGACAATGCATGCATCAGCTGGTAGCTACGCAAAGGATGGCGGGACTATTTGAAAGCGTTCGGGGAGAATCAAAGCGTACGGGGAGAGGCGAAAGCGTAGCGGGACCTCTATGGTCTGGGGAGAACACTGAGTTTTACAGTGTTATCAATATAGTAACATTTAAATTGTTCATGCAGTCACTGATCATGTGCCCCAAAGAATTTTCTCTTCAGCCGTTTTTGTTTGGTGTTATAGTAATCAGTATGTAGTTTGCCACAGCCGCCGGCCATAAACAAGGAAAAAAAAGGGTGACGCGCCGTTGTTCAAGTCAAGTGACGCGCGCGCTGACCAGAAACATTTCTCTTTTTTTTTTGGCCTTAAATAGCCATCAAATAGGCTGTTATGTCATTATTTTAACCGTGGTTGCCAAGAAACAAACATATCGCCACGACAATTGCCAAATTTCATCTTACTGTACACCAGACGGAAAATGAATGTGTGTCAAATGATTTTTAGAATGAATAGGCCTACGTGTAGCTGTGATATCGGAGCGGTACTTGTGGCGTGTATCGAACGCGATCGGGTCATTGAGGTCATCGCCACTGTGGCGATGACCCCAATGACCCGAGCGCGTTCGATACACGCCACAAGCACAGGTGTCCGGAGTTGCCGGTGTACATGCATAGAGAGAGATTGGAAGGTGTGACACGGTTTTGCCCTCCGGAATGAAAATGACAATAAAAATCCATGTATATCAACACATGCAGTCAAAAAACTACCTTCCTCCGACAGATAAATACCTTTGACGTTTAATGTCCAACCCTGAGACGTGTTAATCGTTATTTAGTATCTCTTTTGGCCCTGAATTCCTGGTTTACGTACATCCTCAGGCTGTTACGTACGTCAGCCATTTTGAACGAGACAAATTACCCATGGTTCAGCGCGCAAAAGTGATGAACTCGTGACCTTTGCACGATCAAAACAAACGTGATCGCGGGAATAGGAGTCGTGGTCTATGCAGATGTGTCGAAATCTTGCGATGGAGACCAAAATATGCAATGCTGTCGACCAGGGCCACAATATTTTTATTCTTGGCCAGGCAGGGACCGGCAAAACGCGCCTCATTAAATTTAGCGGTTGCGGGGTCACGGGTTCATGTGGAATGCAAATGAACCCGCACTGCACTATGGGAAAGAATGTGGTTATCCAAATGGCTGCCGTACGTAACAGCCTGAGGATGTACGTAAACCAGAAATTCAGGGCCAAAAGAGATACTAAATAACGATTAACACGTCTCAGGGTTGGACATTAAACGTCAAAGGTATTTATCTGTCGGAGGAAGGTAGTTTTTTGACTGCATGTGTTGATATACATGGATTTTTATTGTCATTTTCATTCCGGAGGGCAAAACCGTGTCACACCTTCCAATCTCTCTCTATGCATGTACACCGGCAACTCCGGACACCTGTGGCCACAAGTACCGCTGCGATATCACAGCTACATGTTATCATTGCCCAATCTCCAGGCAGAGTCATCTTATCGCGTATTACCCACAATTCCTGATGTGTTCGATTCGGCGATAAGTGACTCTGCCACAGCACACTCCAAACAGTGGCGGCGCTCTCACTTCCGTTTCACTTCTGCTCCCGCTTTCACCACTGCCACCGGTGACTTTGCATAATAAAGGCGCATGAATATTAGCAATGCCATTCTTTTGTAATATGTCAGGCGAGGTCAATGATATCAAGACATCATTGACCTAGATTTATGGGACCAACTATCATAACGCGGTAACACGAGTTTTGGACGCGCGCAACCGAAGTATAAACGTAAAAATTAGGACAGAAGTGCTACAAAGTGTTTGGAACTCACAAGGAGACCCTGGGAAGGAGACATTGTAGTATCACGATACAGGCTACGGGAGAGGCGACAGCGAGAGAATACCGCGTACGCATAAGAAGACGTCGCCGTACTCTACATCTGATTTTAATCAAATTGCGGGAAAAGTATCATTTCCCTTCTCTTGACACCGATGATGAAGCGAAAAAATGACTCTTTTAAAGGGACGGCACCGTAGTCGTATGTCCGTTGACTATAATTCAACGTGATCAAATCAGCATTTTAAAATCATGTGGTATATCAGCATTTAAATTTGACATCAGAGAACGTGGAATACTTAAGGTTGGTGAAGTTGAAGACAGCAACTTTGAAATGGCAAGAAAATATGTATACATATGTATAAATATTTGTTTTGAGAATGTACAATAAGTAAAGTGACTATGTCATTAGAACGCGGATTTTCAAGGTAAAAATTAGGTCACCGCTCTAGTTTTAAAAATATAATTAAGGTCCCTAATTGTGTCAATACCGTAAAACAATGCCGAGTAAGCCTATTTTCACGTAACTTTTGAAACCTTTGCCTGGGTGTATCTGAATATCTGGCATAATGAATCTGATCTGTTTTGACTGGGTATATAGTGTGTGCCAAGTTTCATGAAAATTACAATGGAAGAACTGAGTTTTCTATCATCTGACGTAATCTGGCGGCAAAAGTAATTGTTGCTCTCTTTTCTGTATCATTTTCATCTGATTGTCTTGTAACTTGAGACCACATCCAACAGGGATGGATGAAGTCTACACAAAAGATGAGAAATAGGAATATTCGTAATTCGTGATATTTGCGGGAAATCGATATAGGCCTATCTAGTTGAAATCGGTAAATTGACATATGGTTTTTTCGGCAATAAGCTAATGTCCTATTTGATTTTCACACTTGCATTTTCGGTCAATCCCTGCATATACTGATGTATTGATATATCTCGCATGACGATTACATATGTGGGACAATCTTGATTTTGGCGGCCATTCGGTTTTGGAACATTAAACCTAATAATTTATATTTAAAGTAATCTGGGAAATGTGATTTTCTATCACATGTTGCATTGAGAATATTTAATTCTAACTTTAAGTTTCTCATATATCGCAATTGGGTATCTGTTAAAGTGCGGGCTGCGGGTGCGGGCTGCGGGTTGCGGGCTGCGGGCTGCGGGTTTTTAGAATTATGGCTAGATTTCTAATATATGTAATATGGCATTTAGTATATAAGAAATAAACCTTTAGAAGGTGTCTATTATCAATAATCATGATCAGGTCTATCGTACAGTATCCCTTTTCCTGCCAAGTCCATATTTCAACATCAGGTCAAGATGGTAAAATTAATGAAACACAACATATTCCATATTGTGTATTTTAACATAATACTGTACATTTGAAGGCTGTTGAAAACATATATGCTGTAAAATTGATTTTTTGGACTAAAGATGCTATAACAGACCATACCAAGTGGGTGAAAATACGTCATGTTTCTGAAAAAAAATCAAAATCTGCTAAACTAAAAGCGGCGATTCCGAGGACCAATTTATTTGTTCCGAGCTGCCTGGCCATTACAAATAATTTGGGATCTGAAATCACTTTCTTTCTTGCCATGGATGTGAGAGAGAAATAATACCAGACTGACAAAAAAAATTCGCGCCTCGGAAATGTCGCCACTTATCGCGGAATGAAAATTGTTACATTTCTAGTATCAGGCCATAGGAAGTAAATTCTTTGTAATGCATCTATTCACAATTCGGTTCCAGGGCAACACATACAGAAAATTAAACAATGCCTACTTAAATGCAATGTGTAAGGAAAGATTTGACTTCAAAAAGCGTAGAAGTGTTGTGTATTTAAATGCCGTGTATTTTTCATGAAATCTTTAAAAAGAAAAAGACGTACGACAATGGACTTAGCTTACTTTGCCGTTTCGGTTCAACCGAGGTCACGACCACAGAGAACGACATTCCGCTAACATTTTACGCGAGAATTTCAGCGGGAAAAACACGTCGGTGCGTTGACTTATTTTCAGGAATCGATCTAATAGGAATTTTTTGGATGAGTTTGTGTTCTGCAGCTCTCAATAATTGTGTATCTCCTAATATCATGAACATATTCTATGACTTGCACCTGCAGCATGATAGTCGCTCCATATGCATTTGATCCAGCGTGACTATGAAAAGTTTCCTAGGACTATTATCGTGTTCACCACAATAAAATAATTTTAAACGGCATTGAAAACGATTCTGAAAATTGTGCTTTTATCGGCGGTTGAACTAATCTGAAGTGTGAGAAGGGCATGGCATTCTATGAAAAAGTAACAAATTATTAGGCGTGTCGAGTTTCAATGAACCGAGGTTCATCTCCCAGTTCATCTGTGCTGTCAACGATCCGAAACTTACTTTTAAACTATCCGTCCTAATCATTACATAAAAAGTTAATATAGCGAGTTGTTGTGAAATCTGTCTGTGTTCATATTATTACTCATCCGTGTTCAGTCATATCATTTCGAAAGCTTCGATCGGCAGTGCGCTGTGCAACGGCGAATGTTGGATGGGAAATGGACTATTCTGACGTTGGTGGTGCTTTACCAGATGTAAGCTAATAATGGCATTATTCAAGAAGTTCACGGCTTTTATTCCATAAACAAATACATCTAGATACTATTTTAGCATTTATTCTATCTACTAGCGAAAATGATATCAAAAATCACATTTTTTCATGCCCGCAACCCGCAACCCGCAGCCCGCAGCCCGCAACCCGCAAAATAGCGCATCCGTCGAAATTGGACCAATCCCCATTATTGTAATAATGATAACTGCGGCACTGAAGGCTCCTAAGTTGATAAAAGATTAATGATGTTGTCATCATTTTTTTCGTATTGGAAACCCTCCTTTTATACTCAACAAATCGTACACATGTCAACCACATCACATTCCGATGACGACAGCCATACGCCTATAAAGTACTGTGCCGTCACTGAAATTTGCTATTTCCTCTTGTGCAAGTCGTAGCATCTCTGCTACCATGTCATTTGCCTCAATCGACACGCTGTCGTTCCCTCAAGACTGTGTTACTTTTACGAGCAAGGGTGATTGCAAAATGGTCAATGTAGGCTCAGAGTTAGAGGGAAGGGAAAAATGGCAAGCGACGCATGGCATATTTCTCGAGCAAACAAAATTAGTAGCCCTCATTTTATGACTAATGAAATATTATCCTGAGCAAGTTTACATCACAAATTTCAAAGTCGTCACAATTTCCTTTTCCAAACAAGTTTTACATGGTCGACACTTGAAAATAGCTTGAAGTAAAACCATCCACAGAGAAACTGCAAATGACGACCGAATTCGAACGAAATAAGATGCCGCCATCAAGAAGGCTCTAGGTACATAAGATTGTATGAATCCCCGTTGCAACACTTTGACATTTGTCGACATTTTTTTGCATTCTTACATGTTGCCACTATGTCAGCAAATCACTTATAGCCCTCTGCGCCCCTCGGCCAAATTCCCACCAAATCGAATGCGACAATCTAGCAATAGATAAATCTAGTATTTGACTGAAAACAGAAATACCGAAATACCGAATACATAAGGAACCAGTATTCGTAACTGTGCCTGTGCGAGTTTCTTGTTTACAAACAATGTATTTCATGCACGATATCTATGTGCACCTCATAATCATAGCTGTAACATTAAATTATACGATGTAGATTATGACAGATGTGAATAACTTTCATCAATCACCATCGTATCTTGGATGTTCACATTGGTCGTGTGAGTCCCATGCGACGACTATATTCCTTTAAAAACTGACATGTTTGGATCAAATGATATACATATTCATCCAGTTAAAACAACTTGAAGATAATTGAAATAATCATTTGGCCATATTGTGTACGGCGATAAAAGATGGCGTGCCACAAGTTTTTGAAAGCGTGTCGTTCAGATGCACTGAAAAGAAATGAAAGTGATATTTAAGCAATAAACCTATGTCCATATGTCTAATGTATTGTTTTGCCGCAAAATATCAAGGATTATTTACCAGTAATTTAAATGAGTGTCAGAGGCAATGTGAGAGTATCATGTGATAGAGACTTTCATTTTTGCTATTTAGTAAAGTGATGATAGAAATTTAAATAAAATGAAATAAAATTCAAATACAGCCATTCAAAATGTATTTACACAAAAGACACAAAAGTTTTTTTCCTCATCAGTGAGTGCTGCTAGTTTTGAAAGTTTATATGAGAATAATTTTTTATGTTATCACCCGTAAAGTTCATTTCAATGCTGGCCATTATCTGGCAGCAGTTTTCAAGATGTAGTCATGTTTCATTGTACCATGTTCACTTTCCAAAGTGTGTTATCATGCAGTAAGTTAAAAATGAAAGTGCCGTAAGTGTTGTCTGCTTCGGTGCCACCCTTCACTCACGTTATTGTATCAGACACATTCACCCGCGAAAAGTAGGTCCAACGATTTTCGCAAATATGCGACAAAAACCAACATAAAGACATCGTTTTATACTTTATTCTTTGACTTTGAAATTAAATATAGCCATACAGAGCATGACATTGTTGAAATTTGCAATCAAGAGAACTTCGTAAAAATGTGGTAAATCACCACATTTTTGCCACCGGTGGCAGTGGTGAAAGCGGGAGCAGAAGTGAAACGGAAGTGAGAGCGCCGCCACTGTTTGGAGTGTGTCTGCCACAGGTGTCTGTTTACGTGGTAAATCACCACATACTGATCCGCAAACCGGAAGTCAGCTCGAAAACCGACACTGTGACGAACTCGCTGAAAATACAAAGTCCATCCTCCATGCAAAAATGTTCATCGGTTTGAAAACTAATTACTATAAGTTTATAGCAAAACACGAACTGGAAAAATATAATTACCATTGGAACTACTTTTAAAAAGTGTAATTATTCGGGAAGAAACAAGGCTTTGACCTGTTCTGACCTTTGGGCGAAGCCCCTGTATCGTCTGCTGATGATGTATTTTCTTGAATTGTGACCCCTCCTGCACTCAAAGTTATTTACCAAGGCCGTATATATGAATACTCAAGAAAGAACAATAAATAAACACTGAAAAGAGAAAATGGCGTTTTTATTTGAATTTGTAGATAACTGTGCGCGTGCTGGAACGAATTCAAACTGCCGCGCGTTACTGTGGCAATACCATAGCTACAGTGCGCGGCAGGTAAAAAAGTAGTTCATTGACGTTCCAATGACCTCGAGGTCATCATGAATATTAATCTGCCTGTGCCAGAGATACTTATTAGCATCTTGGGAGGGGGGGGGTGGTCAAAAACAGAAAAAAAAATTTTCAGAGCAGAAAGTTAGGAAAAAAAAATCTTCAAACTAGTCTGCAAAATAAAAAAAAATAAATAAGAAGACAAAGGCGTAAAAAAAAAATCTGCAAAAGTCTTTAAAATTTTGAATTTTTTTTAGATTTTACCGACAGAAAGCAACTTTCTGTATTTTTTAGTACATCCTCCCGGCACATTTTTAATTTTAATTTATACATTTAGAGTGACTGTATCCCTTATACTGGAAGTTGTGATTATCTTATCTTTTCAGGACTTTTGTATTCTGATCACTTGAAAATTATGAAATTATAGAGCCTATTTTCTACTTGTTTCCTGCGTACAAACCAAGCAGGTACACTAGGTAAAACATTGAAACTATGGTATGGTTGTCAAGACAGAAAGTTGTATTTGCCTTTTAAGATCAAGGTTAACAGATGCAGGCCACATCAGTTTCATTTTTTTCACAGCATTTTATTGCAATGATGACTGCAAGAATGGGTGAACAAGTAGAAATTTAAACATCAATAATGATAAAACAACATATCAAGTCATTATGTATTATTTTGCTTTTAAAAAGGCATTTTCAATTCTTTTTTCTCAAAAAACAGCCTCAAAAACAACAGCAACACATGTTTTAACATTCAACAATACACTACGTAGAATGCCATCTATCCAACAAATCCCAACACAAAAACACACAAAAGGGTTGAACTTTGAAAGTTTCTCGATAGCAAATACTGAATAAATCTGCATGAATAATCGTTTTTGTGTAGCAAATTTCAAAGAAATTGGACAAGCCCTTTCAGAGAATACAGATTTTTTGACCATGAATGGCATAAATTGCCCAAAAAGACAAATATTGAAATTCCAACACATCTATACACATCCAATCAATTTGGACATGCTGCTACAGAGAAATAGATGTTTTGATCAAAAAAGGGCAACAATTGCTCTAAAACACAAATATGCAAATTTCACTATATTATTTAGCTTATTTAGCTTCTCAGCTTGTCAAAATCAATTGTGAATCATGAGATGCATGATGTTTGGTGGGGTGCATGTAGCCATTTCACCACGCAGTAGAAAGGGAAGCCAGGAAACCAAAATAGTCAATTTTCAAAACTATAGGAAGCTACTGAGGAGCAAGAAGACCATGTTTCAGAGGAAGATGTGTAATCTGAAAAAAATGCTCCCAAAGTGCCACCAAATAACACCATTTTTATCTCTATTTTTCAAAAGCTCCAACAGCAGGAGGGGGGACACCCCCTCCTGACCTCCCCCCGCAAAAATACTCCCCAAGTGCCACCAAATAACACCATTTTAATCTCTATTTTTCAAAAGCTCAACAGCAGGAGGGGGACACCCCCTCCTGACCACCCCCCACAAAAATACTCCCAAGTGCCATCAATAACACCATTTAAATCTCTATTTTCAAAAGCTCCAACGGCACACCCCCCTCCTGACCTCCCCCCGCAAAAATACTCCCCAAGTGCCACCAAATAACACCATTGTAATCTCTATTTTTCAAAAGCTCCAACGGCAGGAGGGGGACACCCCCTCCTGACCTCCCCTTCAAAAATACTCCCCAAGTGCCACCAAATAACACCATTGTAATCTCTATTTTTCAAAAGCTCCAACAGCAGCAGGGGAACACCCCTCTCCTGACCTCCCCCCCCCCCCCGTGACCGCTTGCGTGGCCGCTTGTGGTGCTTGGCACCACATCTTTGCCCTCTTTATCTTCAGACAGCGACGAACTAAAAAAAATTATAAATCTGAAAATTTACTCTGAAAAAAAAAATTTGCACAGCTAATGTCAATTGGAAAAAAAAAATTTCAGAAATTTACAATAGTAAAAAAAAATTTTCACAATTTCATTGTGACCACCCCCCTCCCAAGGTCTAATGGTCCATCCCTTAGCGTACGCGCGATAAGAACTCTGGTTCGAGAGTGATCATTGCCGTCACGTACCAGTTCCCGTCGCGGCAGTTGCAAGTTCGAAGGCAAAGATCACGTGCACGCGTGCGATTTTGACCGCCGCGGTTGAAAGAGTTCGCACAACGTCGTAATTGATAAGGTTCGACGAGAACATGAAGCATGGAAAAACACTGAACTAGGTGTCGACGTCAGTGCCGAACGACTTCGGTCAGGAAAATACGGGGCGAAAACAACTTAGGTCGTAACAGTTTTCTACCGAAACGACCAGTTACTGCCTAAACTTACCTTTTTACCCCATCAACAATGAAGAAACCTCTAGTGTTTGAGGTGTCAGTCTTTACACTGACGAGCTGAACTGAGTAAAAGCCGAACAGTCTTCGACTTTCAAGTGTACACCAGGGAAAACTAATTGCAGTTGTCGATGCTGCAGTAACGGAGGGCAGGCGTGTTTAGTTGTCCCAGCATGTATGGACACAGGCAGACTAGTGCGTGTGTGACAAAGTGACAAAGAGTTAGTTCGTGCCATTCACTTTCTTTTGGCGCGCTCCTTTTTAAAAATCCTGTATATACTGCGTGTTAAACGGCATCTCCATGGGAGGGATTCAATTGTTGTCCTAATGCAGCTATTGTCTTATATCACACCATGACAATATAAAAAAATTTCGTTGTTCTACAATGGAAATGGCAGCGCCACGCTCTTACTTGCGTGGACATCTACCTCCCACGGTTCTACAAATATTCATCTCCCTGCTACTGTCTATAGTTTCATTTGTCCACTCCACCACAACCTTTGACAAAAACATACCGCGTGTCCCGCTTAAGGTAGAACGCACCTCGGGGACAGATATTCGGCCTTCAAATTTATCATTTTTCTTCTGACCTACCACTTGTGGGGGCTCATTTTGAAGCTCTTGGCGAAAGCAAAGTTTTCACCGTCTTAGGTTTTCGAAAATCGAAATTTTATTTTTTCCCATAGAGTTAACACAGGGATGGCGGCCATTTTGAATTTCAAATATCGAGAAATCGCAAGTTATTTGTCTCTCTAGTGCCAAAGTTTGCACGGTGACCCCTGATTTTTATTCTTGCTTCGGTAAGAGAACGGTTGAAAGTTTCACTGAGGAAAGTTTGAACAAAAGTTTAAGTCTTTCACTTTCGAGGTGCATATTACCTTAATTCTACGCTAAATTGTAATGTTGATTGTATATGCATATATAGATGTGAAACTGTAGAAACGAGACCTTTATCACTGCTTTGTGAAAAGAATTGAAAATACCGAAGACCTAGGAGAGTCTTTACTCTTCCGATTGATTCGACCACACTCCGTGTTTGAACAGTTTTTGTCTCTTTTTTGTTGAGCCCTTCCAACAACTTGGACCGTGGTTTTAGAGATGTACTGCTTGATAGTGTCTATGGCATAATAGTTACATTCTACAATCAGACGGCAGAAGAAATGTTTTTCATTGTGAACAACAAATTGAATGGAGTTACCTGATCTATAAATTTAATTTGGCCGAAACCTCATTCACTGTTGAATTCACAATGTGACGTAGATAGTTTTGAGCTCACAAATATTTTGACCTTGTTTTTTGCGGAATTGAAAATCTTGTATGTAAAAGAAGGTTACAAGTTTTGGGGAAAATCGATAGTTTGAGTGTACGCGTTGACGTAAGCGAGTGTGGTTGGTAATGAACACAATACACTGGTTGAAATTTTGGCAATACAATGTGAATTTAAAACAGAAAGTGACCACGAGAGAATTTCCCCAGCATATTGAAATTTGGCTAGGCTTGGCTATTTTAAATTGTTAATTCAATCACAGACACTCAACAAAAACGTGTGAATGGGGCACTAGTTTATTGGATGCGCGTTGCGCTGGCGGTCGCTGTTGGTGACGTCACACCAGCTGTGGCGTCCCCTCAAAGAGTGGGTACGGTGGTGTCTTTGTCTATTTTTTGAGATTTTACTTCAAAACTTAAAAAAGTTCACGGGAATGTACTCATTGAGAGGTGTTTATACAGGTAGAATAAACTGTCCACTGTGACTACATGTGCAATTTTGAGCAAGATAAATAATAAATGTTTGCCCAAACATAAAATGACGCCCTCATGCAGATACAGCAAAAAATCACTGTACGTCGTGCATATGAATTGGAATCTTCACAGAAACAATAGAGTAGTCCAATATAATACATAGTGCTGAATGTTTTCCACTATAACATCATATGCTATGTTTCCTTGTAATATTACCATTTTTTTTAAAAAATGGCGGGAAATCAAAACGGTTAAAATTTAAATTTTACTTGTCCAGTTTTTTTCAGTGATGAACGACTATATCCTGTAGAATTTAAAGAAAACCAGAGAAAATTCTTTTGATAACAGTACACGTTAAATTCAACTGATAAACCCGGTTTTGTGGAGTGACCGTGGTTTCAGAGATGTACTGCTTGATAGTGACCATGGCATAACAGTTGCATTCTACACTCAGACAGCAGAAGAGCTGATTGTCATTATGAACATGAACCTCCTTTTTAGCTCCATGTTTTGAACAACATAAAGGCGTTACCTGATCTGTAAATTTATCCACGGTCCCGTGATTTATCTTTGGACGAAACGTCATTCACTGTTGAAGTCACAATGAAAAGTAGATATTTTTGATCACACCGGTAATTTGGCCTTGTTTTTGCGGGTTAGAAAATCTTGCGTGTAAAAGATGTTTACAAATTTTGGGAAATATCTATATGTTTGGTACGCGTTGATGTTAAGTTTCCCAGTCGAGTGTGATGGGTAATGTAGGCAATATACTCGGTGCAATTTTCGCAGTTCTAATATGCATTTAAAACAAAAATTGACCGCGAGAGTTTATTCTCGGCACATCGAAATTCGAAAATTTGGCCTGGCTATTTTAAATTGTCCGTGAACAATTCAAATCCCTCTCGGACTGTGTCGTCCGGTTACTGCGGCAATTGTCGGACAGATTTTATGATCGATATCAAGTGGACTTGCAAATTTTGTATTTGTGACCAAACAAGTATACTACTTCTCGCTAGTTAAATCAGAAATGATAAATGCACTAAAATTTTCTGTAAGAATTTTCAATATAGGCCTACTTCGTTAATTTCGCTGTCTTTATAATTGTGTCGGGCGAAAAATATTTATTGTCCGAAAACTATGACAGTGACTATAGATAGTTTCGCAACCGTGACGTCAACAATGAGCATTTGGTTTCATTGGTTTTCCATAGACATTATGCAGTACTTAGGTATCGATGCTGTGGTGGTATGTTATACTTTGTATTCAATTCAATTCCTTTCATTCAGGCCAAAAAAAAAAAATTGTGCTGTTCCGATTACATGGTTTTCAAAAATAGGGTAGGTAGGTAGGGAAATTTTTTTTTCATTTTTTTTTATTTCTCAATGTGCATTTTGTACGCGTTCAAACAAACTACCAGTGAACAATTTCCTCATGAAACGCACTCAAATTGAATACCAATTTATTAAAATAAAATATTCATCAGTATAATACCTTCAAGGGATTTTTTTTTCATTTTTCACTGAACTGTCTGCACTACACAAACCAAGAAAAATATATTGTAGTTATAAAATAATGTTTTGTAGCTTCTGAAAAAAATAATGTGCTTGTTTGTCACGTTTTTACTGTTCGTATATCATCCCTCACTACTGTAAGTTTGGATCAATATTGCCCTTTGCAAACCAGTGAGCTGTATTTTTCTAGTGACCTAACTGGTCTTGTAGTTTTGTGCGCAGACTCAGTAGAGCTAAAACGAACAACTTAGAGGGTCAGATCCCTTGTTTTGAATTGAATACGGAGTCGAGTTTTTCTTGATATCAGATTTGCTCCATTTGCTTTTTTTCAGTCATTTTAGAATGGAGAAAATTACAAACATAAAGGTTGGTTGTCACCGACAGTTAATGCTTGTGCAGTCTGCACTGAACACGTTTCTGTGACAGTAAAGTCCACTTTTTCGTGTCAAGTTTGCTATCAGAATTATTTTCAGAGTGTTATGGACATTCATATGATGCACAAAAACTTCAGTTTGTCTCCTTTTCTCAATCGTACAGAGATGATGTGACACAGAAACCTTATCGGACTAGGGCAATGAACTCTTGTGAACGTAACTCAACTGACTGATAGGCTTTCGTATGCAAAATCAGCGTACGGAAATTTACGCGTGGTATTGTTTCAACAGCACGTTTTTTCATATCATTATTTTTACTTCCGGGTTTACGAAGCTCTAAAAAGTCTAGGGTCAGGGGGATAAAATTGGGGTAGGTCGGGTAATCGGAATAGCACATATTGTTTTAGCCACATCTCGCAAACTAAAGGATTCTAATTTTTTTTTAGAAAAATGCAATTTTGTGAAACCTTTACCACAGACTTTTTTAAACAAATGGTTTTTCATTTGAATGAACCTTCTTTTCGATAGTTTCACAGCCATAATGTTGGCATGTCCCAAAAAGAATACTTCATACCAGGAGTTATAATTTCCTGCTGTGTGTTTTCAAAGGAAGCTTGAATCAGATGTTCCGAAAGTTTTCAATATCTCAGTTGTCTCGTTATGAACTCCACCAATGAAAGGAATTGTACTGGGTATCTTGAAACAGATTTTATTTCTGACGACGTTGGAAATGAAAACAAACGAAGAAAAGAAAATATTGTTGACATATCGATTTCAAGTCTGAAAAATTTAGTTGCAACCATACATTTACATAAACAACACATGAATTAGAAACAATTGATAAAAAGGTACATAACAGAGTAGAAAACAAGAGTCAAAACCATTAAAGAATGACAAATAGACTCCTTGACATAAAACTTAGAAAAGATATGAGGAAATCTAATAAAGGGGCATTTGCTCTGAAATCGCAACACATTACATCCAAAATCTCCATCCTTATTCGTCAATATTTAGTCAAGAAGTTTACGTAATTTTAGCGTTGATACAAGCAAAGAACTTATTACAGGTTAACAGTCTTAGAAACCGTTTACATACTGGTTGACAGTTCGGACAAATGTTCACAGAGTAAGTTTTGAAGCATCATCCACGCACGTGCACATTCTTGGAATTGTTAGGAAAACTTGATGTCGTCTGCAACTGAGACGAGTGATAAACTTGTACTTTCCCATTTTTCAATGGGGAAATTTGGATGAAATGTGCCATAGACAGGTTTTCAGTTTAGACAGGGTTCCGTTTAGACAGGTTTTACTGTATACATACATACATACATACATACATACATACATACATACATGTACATACATACATACATACATACATACATACATACATACATACATACATACATACATACATACATACATACATACATACATACATACATACATACATACATACATACATACATACATACATACATACATACATACATACATACATACATACATACATACATACATACATACATACATACATACATACATACATACATGAAGTACATACGCAAAGGATGTTCACCGACTAATAACAATAGCACCCTATACAATACGGAAATTTAGCTCATGAAAGAAATCTCTGGAACTTTCATGTGGAACAAACCTATATCAAAGCATCTACCTTCATATACATGTACAATAAAAAATAAAAAAGATGTAATACCAGACAATGTTTTACTTTGTATAACAGATACACTTTCAAAACACACTGTTTTTTATTTGTACCCTTAGTATGAATGCCGGTGTGGTATACTTTGTATTTCATTTTCAACACTTTCCTCTCATCTTACAAACAAAATGTTTCTCATTTTAATTATGAATCATCTGATGACGTTTTAAACCTCCACTCTGTATGAAACCCTTGCCACAGACTTTGCAAACAAATGGCCTTTCGTTTGTGTGAATTCTATGGTGACCCTTTAAAGTTTCATTTCTTGTGAAACCCTTGCCACATACTGTGCAGACAAACGGTTTTCCATTTGAATGAGTCCTCTGGTGAATAGTCAAACCTCCACTCTGTATGAAACCCTTACCACAGACTTTACAAACAAATGGCCTTTCGTTTGTGTGAATTCTATGGTGACCCTTTAAATGCTCGTTTCTTGTGAAACCCTTACCACAAACCTTGCAGACAAATGGTTTTTCATTTGAATGGGTCCTCTGGTGAACAGTCAGACCTCCACTCTGTATGAAACCCTTACCACAGACTTTACAAACAAATGGCCTTTCGTTTGTGTGAACCCTCTGGTGAGTTTTCAAACTGGAATTGCACTTGAAACCCTTACCACAGACTTTGCAAACAAACGGTTTTTCATATGAATGAACTCTCTGGTGGCGGTTTAGAGAACCATTTTCTCTGAATCTCATACTACAGACTTTGCAAGCAAATGGTTTTTCGTTTTTGTGCGTCCTCTGGTGACGTTTTAAGTTTGAGTTCCACCTGAAACTCTTACCGCACACTTTGCAAACATGGGGGATTTCAGTTAAATGTATTCTTTGGTGAGATTTTAGATTTCTAATCTCTCTGAAACTTTTACCACAGTCTTTACAAACAATGGCTTTTCGTTTGTGTGAATAGTCTGGTGATTTTTCAAACCAGAATGCCACCTGAAACCATCACCACAGACTTTGCAAACAAACGTTTTTTCATTTGAATGAACCCGTTGATGAATATTTAGATTTCCAATCTGTTTGAAACTCTTATTGCAAACTTTACAATTATATGGCATTTCGTTTGTATGAATTCTATGATGATTTTTCAAATGATAATTCGATGCACAACCTCTACCACAGACTTTACAAACAAATGGCTTTTCGTTTGAATTGACCCTATGGTGACATTTTATGTTGTTAGCCATGGAGCTTGCCCCATGATTAATTCTCTCATGATGTATAAGATTCTCATTCGGTTCAAACCTTTCATCATGTACTTTACATTGCAAATGTTTTTCATTTGACTGAGTCTTCTGGTGAGCTCCCGAAAATGCATCCTCCACAAAACTTTCCCCGCACACTTGTCCGAGAAATGCCATGATGGTATTTTCACTTGAGGGAATCCTTCAGCGACGTTCAGAACTCAGCGTAGAACTCTTCACACAAATGTTGCTTACAAAAGGCAAGGCATTGCAACTTCATTTCCCAGCTGAAGAATAAGGAATCACTTTCAGGAAGATTTCACCTCAGAGCTACTTGGGCGATTATGTGTGGCTTCTGTTGCCTTCTTATTGCTGCATTGACATCTGTTGATGGACATTGAATTTCAAATCTCCCAAGATTTATATAAATCGCTGCAGTTGGCTACATTTACTGCGAAGACACGTAGCTATCCAATCACCCCAGTCTCAGTGAATTCCGACTGTGGCATCCGATCCGGCTTTTCTTGTAACTGGAATCTTGCCTGCTTTTTTACTTTGAATTGCCAGGAGATGAAACTGTTAGGAACTGCTTTTTCAAAATTCACTGGGTATATCCACTACCAGGATGCTCTGAAAGAAAAAAGTTTTACGACTTAGTGGATGTTGTTTTAACATGAACAGTAGAGGGTAAACCCTCTACCGTTGATGTTTTAAATGAGACTAAACTCGGAACGCGGTATCCATCGTGCAAGACAAGGATAAAAAAATATGTGCATCGTGTTAAAATGTCATCTGGAACAAAAGACCCAAGGCATATATGCGTCCTATACAATATCTGTCCCTTATTACTCATTTCAAGGTCGTATGAAGTAAGAGTGGACGCTTAGAGAGCGCCCTCGAGCGACGAATCTCCCAGTCCAACATTCCCTCAACGTTTCGAAAAGATAAGACAACTGGTCAAATGCTGACAGTTGCGGCTAAACTTGTGCACACCGGTTATTATCAGAGGCTTGCTAAAAGAAACAACAAACAAACAAAAAACAAAGTACCGTGGTTGAGATCAACATTCAGTTGTTCTGTACTTAACATATACCATGGAGCTAATCCATTTTAGCTCCACGCATACACCATGGAGCTAGAAACAGAACGTTATCTTGCTCCATGCATATACGAACCACCAGTAGTGATGCCAAGAATAATCTTTTGATTTCAGCAATCCCTACGGTGACCCTGAGTATAAGCTTGGTGGGAAATATCAGTGATATGCAAATAATCGTTTCCACATCATGACTGCTAGTGCAGTCCTTGATGGAGGGACTTTATATCATCTTTCTGTTTTCTCTCTGTTACATAACCTTGACTGACAGCAGGCAGAGCTAATATGGTAAATCGAATTGGACATAACGCCAACAGACTACATATATGAATTATGTATTATGCTACTCTCCCCCAAAAAACGAACAAAATACAAAAAAAAAAAAAACCAAGCCATGGTAAAGTGGCGCAGCGGTTAAACCCTAATGTCCGACAACTTGCCACCTTAAAAAGAACACCAAAAATCAATCGTTCCGCCTTGAACGGGCCACGGAGGTAGCACACGGCCCGCTATTGAGTAGGGGGTATCACGAACAACAATAAGTTCGATGTGTGAAGCCCTCTCCTCACTGCTACTGTACTTAGAGACACCTTCACTTTTATCAATATGTTCGCATTTGCTACTTTCAGTATGCGCCTCGGGGACAGATATTCGGACTCTCAAACTTCTCAATACTCTGAAGTACGACTTGTTGGAGCTCATTTTGAAGCTAGTAAAGTGAAGTTTTTGTGAAAATTCGAAAATCTAATGGTGGCCATTTTGAATTTCAAATGTGTGTAAATTTGAGGAGCAAAATTTGCACTGTGACCCTTGATTTTTGTTCTTGATTTGAGAGAAAACGGTCGAAAGGTTTCTTATGGAAAATTTCATATTATGGGGCGACTTTGGTAACATCCTTGGTCATGGCGCTTCAGGACCCGTCTCTTACAACAAAACCGATAAATCATAGAACGACCTGTATAGTTGTATAGTGCACAGTAATAGTCATTTTATTATGTTACTCAGATACATAAAAATGACACAAAAAGTTGATTTTAACCATGGAGGTACGCGTGAGAACTTAGTACAATGGAATACTTTTCTTGCCAAAGCGACGGTCCCTCCACAATGACCGTACTAAAACGGATTTCAGCCACAGGCATTCGGCACATTTCTGGGATAATAATCATTTTTAATACTGTATGTAGAATATCTATATGACTTGTTTATTCGATAAAAAATCCCGGTAAATGATATCACTGTACATGTCGGCTAGCATAACCGATTGGCTACGGCTGCACAGTGTCAGCGTTGTCCATTGCTGCACAGTGTCAGCGTTGTCCATTGCTGCACAGTGTCAGCGTTGTCCATTGCTGCACAGTGTCAGCGTTGTCCATTGCTGCACATTTTTTCTGTAATATCATGTACCGTGATTGTTTATTGAACAAGGCAAATAGACATTCCACACATTAACTATGTTTATCATCGCAGAAATGTGCCGAGCGCCTGTGGCCCTAGCCTGTGTGGTTTTCCGGCCCTGACCCGATGTCGTTTCGGTACCACTCTTTTCCCAGATAATCGTAACAATTATAGACTTGGTTCAAGTCTGTGATTTTTGAATGTTTGAGTGGGGCGAACACGATGATTTGTCTTCTGTTTTCATTTGAAACACTGGGTGGGGTAATTGCGATGAGAGGGGTGAACAGGGGAGTCTACGGTACATGGACGATCTGCCCCGCAGAAACTAACTCACTACTGCGCAGACTCATATGTAACGCATTCAATCGCTAGGAAAACCTTGCCCCTCGGCTACCAATTCCAAATAGATTTGTGTGAAATAGGAGAGACACAAGAAAAACCATCATGAATATTATATTGTTTAAAAATTCGCCTATTTGAACCAAGTCTATACCAATTAGGCCGCCATGTCATAACTTTAACCGTGATTGCTGTGAAACAAACACACGTAGCTACGACGATTAACAACTTTTCATCGTACGGTACACGAAAGGGACAATCAATGTGTGTCAAATTATTTTTTGAAAACGAATACAGGTAGACATTGTCATAAGTTACTATCGCAGTGGATACGCGGTTACTGGACAGGCCCCAAGTCGCTTGGCTTGTCTCGTCAGTGCAGTTACTGTCTTTTTTAGCTCCATGCTGTCAGACGGTGGGGCAAAAAGTTAACCCCACCACAGTCCCTCTATCCACACGATCTAAGCACTAGCCCACTACCTAACCTGACAGTCTGCTGAATTTCATTCCTTCAATTTATTCTTTTTTTTGATATTTATATGCCCACAGACTTGGAGCAAGTCTACGCAGCTGTAAGTCCAACGGCAAAGATCACGCGCACGCGTGTGATTTAGCAAAAACATACAAGTTGATAAGGTTCGACGAGACAACACTGTGAACTATTGGAAACAGTAGTGCCGAAATGTCTTATAAGTCCCAGTAACGAAACGATTTGGGGCAGGAAGATATGGGGCCAAAACGACTTGGGCCGTAATGTTTTAGTGCCGAAACGACAAGTTATCGCGTACACTTACCTCATCCTTCCCACGATGAAGAAACCTATAGTTTTCGAGGTGTCGTGTTTACAGCGAAGAGCTGAACTGAGCAATAAGCCGAACAGCCTTCGACTTTCAAGTTTGTAGCGGCGGAAATTAAGTGCGGTCGTCGATACCCCTTTCCCAGTAACAGAAGACTGGGAGGACCAGCGTTTTTACTTGTATCAGCACACATGGACCACAACAGGCAGACCAGTGCGTTCATGGCAAATGACAAAAGAGTGCCGTTTACTTCAAAAGTATTTTGGTGCGTATGTAAACAGTGTATAAACTGTATGTTAACCGTGGGTAAACGGTATCTCCATGGGAGGGATGCAATGTCCCTATTCTGCTATCGTCTTATATTCAACAATGACGATAACATTACTTTTTTGTTCTTTGTAGCGCCTCGCTTTTACCTTAGACTTCCGTGGACACCTACCTCTCACGGTTTACACATATTGTTAGTCTTATCTCGCTTCTACTGTCTATGGTTTATTTATTTATTTATTTATTTATTTACACTTTTATTGAGCGGCCGAGTTACTTGTACAGTAATTTTCATCGGGGCTCAAGCAAAATAACAATAATTACATCTACAAAGGAACATTCATTTTCACATAATCTTTCAAGTCAGATTTAAAGGTGTACAGAACAGTAGTTTGTTTGATTTCAATTGGTAAAGCATTCCACAGTTTGGCAGCACGGTATTGAAAGCTACGTTGACCATATTTAGAGAAGCATCTAGGTACATAAGAATCCTGGCGAGAAGTAGACCGTGTATGATGACTATGTACATCACTCTGAGCGGTAAACAAATCAGATAAATACTGTGGACCATACCCTTTCAAACATTTAAATGTTTCAATTGCGGTGAAGTAAAATATTCTTTGTCTGACAGACATGACATTAAGTAATGAAAATAAATCCACTGAAGGGAAATCAAACGGAAGTTCAAAAAGCGTGCGTAGAGCTCGTTTCTGAAGTATAAACACTTTATCAATATTCTTAACTGTTGTGTTTCCCCAAACTACACAGCAATAATCAAGAATACTCTGGAATAGACCATAGTACAGTACTAACCGCTGATCAAAAGGAATGTTAAGTACGAAGTTTACGTAAAAATCCAATGCGCATACTCAATTTCTTGCATAAATTATCAATATGAACATCCCAGGATAAGGTTTCATCTAAAGATATACCTAAAATCTCCCCTGAAATAACTTTGGGGATCTTGGTATCAGCTATCTCTATAGACAATGAAACATCGGAATTATTCAAATGACCCAACATAAAAGGTGAAGTTATCAAAATGCACTTAGTTTTCCTTGCGTTTATACGCATATGATTATTGGTTATCCAATTAGAAATTGGTAAAATATCACGATTTACAGCATCATTGACTTCACTAATACACTTTCCCTTCGTAAGTAGTGTCTGATCATCAGCATACATGTGGAGGGTGGAGGAATCAACAGACAATGACATATCATTAATAAATATCATGAAAAGTAAAGGTCCTAAAATAGACCCTTGCGGCACACCTGTGGTAACACGACAAATAGTCGATCTACTACCCATGTAATCCACAATCTGTTGACGATTTGAGAGATAACATCTAACCAGTTAATCACTCCATCAGATAGCCTATAAACATGTAGTTTAGCAAGCAAAATGTCATGATCTATTAGATCAAATGCCTTTGATTGATCAAGCAGGAGTACACTATTCAAATAACCACTGTCAACATTACACAAAATTTCATCTGTTAAACGGATTAGGGCTGTTTGGCATGAGTAGTTCTTTCTAAAACCAGACTGAGTATCGAAAAGAAGATTAAACATAGATAAATATTCAAAAAAAGAGTTGTACACATGTCTTTCAATGATTTTCGAAAGAGCTGGTAAAATTGAAATAGGACGATAGTTAGACATATCACTGATGTTACCAGTCCCTTTGTAAATGGGAACAACTCTAGCACATTTAAAGACTCTGGGGAAAATAGCATGATCCAAGCTCTTATTGAAAAGGTAAGTAAGAGTAGCTGAAATTACAGGTGCAGCAATTCTTAAGAGCTTACAGTTAACATTGTCAATACCCGTGCATTTGGCTTCTTGTAAAGATTTACAAACAAAATCATTCTTCAGTAAAGGAAAACTGAAAGACGGAACATCACATAATACCGTATTTATAAACTTACGTAATGACTCCAGATTAACAGGTTCATTGGAATCATCAGTACAGTGACTGATACCTACAAAATGCTTATTGAAAGCGTCAGCAATCTCAGAGTGGTTTTCAAAGCAAACCCCATTCGATATAATGTAGGATCCTTAAAGTTATTTACACTGATCAAATTGTTGTAAACACGCCAGATAGCCGTGGCATTATTGTCTACTGCCTGCTATGGAATTTCTAAAATACTGCTTTTTGCCATTGTAATAAGATGAACAACTCTGTTACGAAGAAGTTTAAAATGATTCCATAGAGTAATAGATGAACAAGATCTGGCATTTTTCAGAGCTACATCCCGCTCTTTCATAGCATTTAATATGTCAGCAGTCAGCCATTACGGCTGCCTGAAACGTTTAACACGACGCTCAATAATTGGGCAATGCAAGTCACAAAGTCTATTGAAAATCGAAATCCAAGTATCAAATAAGACATTCACATTTTCAATACCATTAAGTAGATGCCATGGAGCGCACTTCAAATCGTCGATGACTTCATTTCATTAAAACGTTTAAAAGACCTGTATTTGATATTTATTCGACCACCTCGATTTTTACCTTGTACATTCAATTTACGGTGTGTAATTACAGGCAAATGATCGGAAAGACCAAGTTCAATAACGCTGGTATCAGTAAGTTTTCATCATTTGTCACATATATGTGGTCAAGGCAAGAGTGAGAAACAGGACGAGTAATACTATTGACTAATTGTACCATGTTCAAAGATAACAAAGATTGGTAAACGTAATGATTCAAAGACAACTCAATATTGAAATCACCACAGAGAATCATTTCTTTACCCTCACAACAACCCTGTTCAATATTCTGCACAATCGCAATATCAGTGTCACGAGTTGTATTGGGAGGGCGATAAATAATAGCAACCATGAAATGTCGACTTCTGTTAGGTGTTATTTCAATCCACATAATTTCAAGGTCGTCACATTCAAGATCAACACGCCGTTTGTACAAAATATGAGACTTTAGATATGTAACAATACCACCGCCTATTCTGAGTAATCTATCTTTACGTTCAAGATTGTAGTCATCAATCAAAAATTCAGAATCAGAATGGTCTTTCGACAAAAAACTCTCAACAATGCATAAAATGTCAACAGAAATGAATGAACTTTGGAAACTAAAATTCAAAAAATGTCTTAACTGCTCTATTTTGTTAGTAAGGTGCTGTATATTCCATGCACAGATAGTTATAGAGTTATGGGTTTTATTTTTGATGCGACGTGGTGGGTCGGCAAAACCTTCTTTGCCAATCTCCTAGTCATTCCGATACAACGTGGAACAAAACTTTTGCTTATGACCAGAGCGACCACAGCTCCAACACTTTATCGGGGTTCCGTGTCTACAGACACGCTGTACATGGCCTTCCTCGCCACACAAGAAACATCTCACTTGGTGATTACGATTGTTGTACGTTGCTTGTCGGTTACGCTGGGACGCATATTGTCGAGCGTTTCTAAAACTTGTATTACCTTCCTCTCTATCACGACGGTGGCGAGAATTAACGCGGACTTGACGGCGATGGTCTTGACTTCCGTTGAAGTTGTAGTCATCTTCGTAATATTGACGACTGACCGGTCTTGAGTACGCCGAATAATCGTCTCCATGAGCATCGCGATACGGTCGGTTAAAATTCCCACGATTGGTTCCTTGATTAGGTCGGTTTACACCTTGGGGTCTTCTCTGTGTCTTAAACAGAGATGTGAGGTTGGCATTCTGTAGGAGCAGATCACAACCCGTGTAAGACAAGTGGACACCGTCTCGTAGGAGTAGTGATGACACAATGCTGTTGTTACGGTAGCGAAACGATTGATCATTATCAATGAAACAACACCTTTCGCGTTCACATAATGTGGCAACACATAATGTGGCAAGGTGAATGTTAACTTCATCGACAACAGACTGAACGCTATTGTCATCAAGCCTTGGACATATACTGAGTACTGACACTCTGCCATCTGATAGCTGCTTAGCTTCTTTTAGGAGTAATTTATAATCTGCTACAATAGAGTCCGGATTTCTTTTCCGACTGCAATCATTTGTGCCAACTTCAATGATAATTTCACTTGGATGTAACTCATCAGAGTAGTTTTCACGCAGATGTACACGCAGTTGTTCAATGGAGATTCCAGGTTCACAGATCACTTTGGCATTTGGTTTCTGGCGCTAATGTCACGAACAATAGAGTCACCGATGAGCACGGTGTGAACCGAAGGCGCTAATGACACGGCAGTATCCTTTTCATGAAGGACTGGATTATTTTGTTCACTCGCAAAATCTGACCTTTTATTTCTGTCAGGAAGTGGAACCGATATGCCAGGAGCTAGAGCGTTGTCGTTATATGTATTAGATTTTCTTGAGATATGAGTGTGACCATCAGAACGAGCGTCATTTATGTTTTGCAAGGCTTTCAATTTATCTTGAAGTGACTTACATTCTTCCTGTAGACCAACATACCGAACTTTGAGGTCTTCATTTTCCGCTACTTTGTCGGACAGCTGTTTGACCAGATCTGCATTCAAAACTCGCATATTACGCAGTTCTGAATTAATGTTTGTCAACTCTGAGGTAATCTTACTACAATCGGCACGAAGACCGTTAGGTGCGGAATTGTGTCTTTTCCTGAAAGCCATTTCTAAACTACGTGTATTCCCTATGGGGGCTAAACTAGCTAAAAACGATAAACACGGCAAAAAACGATAATTATCACTTTCTAAATAGCGTTCTAAGTTTAGAAATTAGCTGTAGTTTAGAAAGTTTAGAAAGTCGGGCCTTAGGTTGAAATTTTTTCCCAAGGATATATCGGATAAAAACGATAATTATCACTTTCTAAATAGCGTTCTAAGTTTAGAAATTAGCTGAAGTTTAGAAAGTTTAGAAAGTCGGGCCTTAGGTTGAAAATTTTTTTCCAAGGATATATCGGATAAAAACGATAATTATCACTTTCTAAATAGCGTTCTAAGTTTAGAAATTAACTGTAGTTTAGAAAGTCGGGCTTGGAGGGGAAAAAGTTTTTTCCAAGGATATATCGGATAAAAACGATAATTATCACTTTCTAAATAGCGTTCTAAGTTTAGAAATTAGCTGTAGTTTAGAAAGTCGGGCGTTAAGTTGAAAAATTTCTTCCAAGGATATATCGGATAAAAACGATAATTATCACTTTCTAAATAGCGTTCTAAGTTTAGAAATTAGCTGTAGTTTAGAAAGTTGAGCTTTACGTTGAGAAACAACTCACCGGATATGTCGGATAAAAACGTTGGTACAGCATTTCTATTGTAATGTTTTCCCAGTGTTTCAAGGGAAAATGTGTGAGTTTGTAGGAGTAGTCTTGTAGAACCAGGAAAATACTATTAGTTTCCCCAAGAAGTAAGTTTTAAAATCCAAAGCTCAAATATGACTTGTCCAATAGACCCCGAGAGAGCATACTTCCTATAAAATTGACCATTGCGTTTGGCAAGAAGTTGAATATTACGAAGTAGAGAAATGTGACAGTGAGTCAGCATAAACACAATTTGTGAAGAGAAATTGTAAATATTTGTTTTGTCCGTCAAAAACAAAGTCTGTCAAATAACCACCCGGCTAGACTACGTGTTATGAAAAATAAACCAGATATTTGACGTGGAGACGAATGTACATAAAAGTAACCATACTGCCACAGTTCAAATGACCGAGGTGTGTTGAGATTATCTTGATCGCGTCCATTTGTGCAGATTAAGTAATGGTGCAAATTAATGCTAATGGCCTTATTAAACGTGTTGCCCCTGTGGTTGCCAAGGTGTGTCCACAACGATCGCGTCCATTTGTGCTGATTAACGCAAATTTATGCTAATGGTCTTATCAAATGTGTTGCCGGCCAGGCGCCATCTTCCAGCTGCGTGCTCACAGTAAAAGATTGAATCATTCAGAAAATGGGGCCTGAAGTGAAAACAATTTTCCTTGATATATCGGATAAAAACGATAATTATCGCTTTCTAAATAGCGTTCTAAGTTTAGAAAATAGCTGTAATTTAGAGAGTCGGGGTTGGAGTGGAAAAAGTTTTCCAAGGATATATCGGATAAAAACGATAATTATCGCTTTCTAAATAGCGCTCTAAGTTTAGAAATTAGCTGTAGTTTAGAAAGTCGGAGTCAGTGGAAAAAATTTTCCAAGGATATATCGGATAAAAAGGTTGATTCAACGTTTCTGTTGTCATCTGTATATTCCCAAGTGTTTTTATTAAAGTAAAAAGTGTGAGTATGTAGGAGTTTTCTTGTAGAACCCGGAAAATACTATCAGTTTCCCCCAGAAGTAAGTTTTAAAATCCAAAGCTCAAATGAGCTTGTCCAATAAACCAAAAATGGAACAATACTACCACAGTTCTGATGACCAAGGTGTGTTCAATTACGATCGCGCGCGTAAATTTGTGCTTCAAGTTAATGCTAATGAGGCATTGATAAGGCTATTAGCATTAATTTGCACCACAATGGACACGATTGTCGTGGAACTATCTGACCCTCTTCTTGTCTGTGTCTGAACACACCTTGGTCATGCGAATTGTGGCAGTATGGTTATTTACATTCGTCTTCATGTCACACATCTGGTTTTTTTTGTCATTAACACTAGCGGTGGCTATTTGACAGTCTTTGTTTTTGACGGTCAAAGAATAAACATTCACAATTTTTCGTCATCGCTCACTCAGAGCCACATTTTTCTACTTCATGACATTCAATTCTTGCCCGTTGCAATGGTCATTCAATAAGGGTGCTTTTCTCGCGGGTTTATGGAAAAAATCAATTTGAGCTTTGGATTTGCCGCTTGGCAAAACTGATACAGTATTTTCCTGATTCTATCCGACATATCCTCCAACAATTTTTTTTCACCCAGGCCCAATTTTCTAAACTTAGAACGCTATTTAGAAAGTGATAATTATCGTTTTTATCCGATATATCCTCGAACAAATTGTTTCACCCAAGGTCCGACTTTCTAAACTTCAGCTAATTTCTAAACTTAGAACGCTATTTAGAAAGTGATAATTATCGTTTTTATCCGATATATCCTTGGAAAAATGTTTTCACCCAAGGCCTTACTTTATAAACTTCAGCTAATTTCTAAACTTAGAACGCTATTTAGAAAGCGATAATTATCGTTTCTGGCTAAACTTTCTAAGTTTAGATTTAGATTTAGACAATTCTAAATTAGCTTTCTAAACTTCCAGCTAAACTTTCTAAAAACGATAAAAACACAATTCCGCACCTTAATGCGTCTTCACTAATGTCCAAACAGTCAATGTGAAACCAAGATAAACACAAACTGCATCGAATCA